>NC_142943.1:23803454-23833454 GCF_046866305.1 Octopus bimaculoides
TATACATACATATGTATGTATGTATGTATGTATGTATACACCGGTGCCTACATATATTTACTGTCGAGTATGTAAATACATGCAAAAAGTTCACATAAAACGCATATACACATACACACATGCACATTCTTTCTAAGTGTCTGCACATACAGAAAGAAATATACATAAATAAGTAAATTTATGTAAATGTTTCTTTCAAATTTTGGCATTTGGTCAGCAGTTTCGGGGTAGAGGGTAAGTCGATTACATTGACCCCAGTGTTCAACTGATACTTATTTTATCGATTCAAAAAGGATGAAAGGCAAAAATCGACACGAGCAGCATTTGAACACAGAACGATTCTGCTAACTCACTGCCTTAATTTATGTAAATAATTATTTGCTATCACTTTGGATATATCATCGTAGATACATTTATCACAGCTTTTGCTCTGGTGGCAATTATAATTTTATCTTACTTTTTTTATTGGGCAACCGAATGTGGTTATGTACAGCTTGGATACGTACAGTCTCTTGCTTAGGTATTTAACCTGCTATACATGAATGGCTTAGTTGTGTTGTTTTCATCACATTACTGAGCGCTGCACATATTATTTTGTGGTATACATGTATATGATGGGGATTTAGGGGGGTATTTGTCAGCTTCAATTTTCATCATTCTCAAATCACTTGTTCTTTAGTTGTTACTGCTTTTGATTCCCACATTCAAGTCATATCTATTTCCATAGATATTGAATCATCCCATAAATAATGCGGTTTCTTCAATTGCATGGACTAAAAGTCCGAGAAGGACTGGATAAAATACCTGCACCAACTTGCTATATATATATATATATATATATATATATATATATAAGAGTTCAGGATTCAAGTGAATCAAGTACTGAAATGGTAAACCACTGGGTCAGGTTAAATAAAGGGGATTATGTATATTACGAAAGCATAAAAGTAAATACCTACATACCAACGTATAGACAGATTATTATGCCGGTTGTATATACGATTAACTGCACCCGACTGAGTATATTATGAATCTCAAGGCTCTATTTAGGAACACACCTTGACTATTGCTTGTCAGGTCATCATGAAATAACACAAACTGGTGACTTTTGGGACTGTTTTAAAAGTGTAATTCGTGTATATTCACCTAATAAAAACGGTTATTTTCACATGATGTAATATCTCTGGTCATCAAGTAAAAAATTCGTTGGAAACAGCTGTAATGAATCAACCATTATCCATATGCTGTTATATATATATTGGATCATCCCATAAATAATGCAGCTTTTTGAAATGCATGGACTAAAAGTCGGAGAGGGACGGGATAAACTACCTGCATCAACTAGCTACAAAAGCAGGTAATAATTTTACCTTGTCCTTATTCACGGTGCAAGTTTTGAAGAGTGCAGTTCGATTTTAGCAGTTATTTTTTCAAAACTATAATAGAAGTTACAAAAGAGCATATTCGCTATATTTTGCTTTATGAGTTCAATAAAGGCAACAACGCGACGGAAAATGCGAGAAACATTAATGCAGTATATGGGGATCGGACAATAAGCGTAAGCCAATGTCAATGGTGGTTCCAGAAATTCCAAGCTGGAAACTACATCCTAGAAGATGAGCCTCGTCCTGGAAGACATTCAACCATTCATCGACACCAGCTCTTGTAGAAAAACGACCTTCTTTGGTTTCAAGACGAAAGGTGTTCTTCCATTAGAATAATACTCAGTCACATATAGCGAGGATGACATTCCAAAGGCTGGAGCAGTTTGAATGGGAAACGATGCCCTCACCCACCATATTCGCCGGACATTGCCCCATCTGATCATCATTTATTCCGTAGTCTTCAAAATGGACGGAAAAAATATGAATTCTGTAACGTGGTCAAAACAGTACTGAAGGAGTATTTTCGTCACGAATAAGTGAATTTTGGAAGAGGAGCCTTGCAAGTCTACCAGATAGATGGAAGAGCATTGTAGAAAATGAAGGAGAGTATATTTCAGATGAAAAAAGAATGTTGTTCATCTTAATTTTAAAAAATAAAAGAAGTATTTTAAAAATCCTATTATTTATGGGATGACCAGATATATGCTTGGAAATTTTCTCTTAATTCATAAGCGATGTCGTAGCTTACTGGGACCGATACTTCAACCTGGAGGTACTTGAGAAGAATATTTCGTCGATTAGTCTTAATTTCTGTGTTCTTGTGGATAGGCATTTTTTTTTTTTTTGAGTATGGTCGTTTTTCATTCTCGGAGACCTTTTTCAGTTAATGCTTCAGTATACTAACATAATTTCAACCGTATGGAGATCCCGACTCTGTTATATCTCTAGATATAATCTGTCTTAACTAAGAGTGGATACCCAGAGACAATATGTTTAATTGTTTCTTCCATACCTCCAGATGCCTTGTCATTATTTCAAATATTCTGCTTGTTCACATGATTTTAATGATTTCTATTGGGAAGGTTTTGATTGTGTGTCACAGTCAAAAGTCCTTTGGACTCACCTTTGAGTCCTATGCTCTTTAATTAATGCTGAGATTTTTTGTATCAACTTCCACCATATTCAAGTTTTTTTATATATATAGTGCTCAAGTACAGAATTATATTCTTACTTTTCTCCCAAACATTTTTTAAAGAGATTTATTACTATCATCTATTATTGAAACAGATAGAATACTTGTACCTCATACTTTGTGTTTTTTCGTTTTATACTTTCAGCATTTAGTTCTGATACGTTTATAATGTTCCTTCTTCATCGTTCGTTTTATAGTTGGAGAAAGGAATAAAAAACGTAGCGATAATAGTGAGTACACAGAGAAAAAAAGGAGATAATTTGAAAAATTTAGAATTAATTTTACAAAATTTATTTACATGCTTAGAGGTAAGGAGACAACTATCAAACTTTTTTGATTTTATTGAACCTCTTCAGCATAGCACGTAAAGTATTCAATTTTTTTTAATTGTTTCCCCTTTTCATTGAGTATTGTTAACAGAGCTAGCTTTCTGTTTTCTTTCTCCTACTAAGAGGGGAATTTAGATTAATTGAGATATTCTTTGATTTTGTTTTTTGTTGTTTTTTATTTGCGTACGTCATTCCGTAGATCACCCATAATTCCTCTAATTTCATGTTATTCATCCGCTTGAGGTATTACCGTCAGCTCATTTTACTTTTTCTAATTACTTCTGGTTAAAACTCTGTGTAACATATTTTGTCAATTGACAAAAATAATCGTAGATATTGATAAAAACTAATCGCTATCTCCTGCTTGTTTTTAGTTTTCTTTCTCTAAAAAAAAGTTTCAGGTTCCTTTTTCTACATCATACCGTACATAACATCTTAATTTTTGTTATTGGCCCGATCGAGTTATCTCCCCCCCCCCCTTTTTTTCTCCTAATAAACACTTTTCATACTGTTTCCAATATATAGTTTCAATTAACAGTTGTTCGCAAACGCTTTACCGCCTTGCATACGACATTTTATTTGGAAGGAATTGAGGTCTCTATTTCAATGCGCAGATCTTTCTTTGAGCAATCTCTGCAATAGGCCTTGATTTGTTATTCAGTTCGATCTAACATAATCTAGATTGTAGTAGCTTTAGCATTGTCATGCACCATATTTTCAATTTGGACATGAAAATGATGTTATATTGGTCAAAAGATGCATCTTCCCCATCTCTCACGATTGTGAGTATATCTTAACTTTACAACTAGAAATGTAAAAGCGAAATATTTTGTATTTCTTGATGTTGGTTTCAAATTTTGACTCAAAGCCAGCAATTTCGGGAGAGGGGTAGGTCGATCAAATCGATCCTAGTACTCAACGGGTGCTTATTTTATCGATTCCGAAAGAGAAAGGCAAAGTCGATGTAGGTGGGGCTTGAACTCAGAACGTAAAGACGGATGAAATGCCACTGAGTATTTTACCCAGCCTGCTAATGATTCTGGCAGCTCTTTCGCGTTGTTATTGGCAAAATATTAACCACTCACTATAAATGGAAGATTTAAACATTATAGTAATAACAACAGCCAGTTGAAAAGCATCCTAAATGTACGTGAATTGTATTTTCATAAAAAGTGAATATGAGGATTATATTTATGTGCTAAAGCCGACGAATTCAAACATAAATTATATTTAGATACCCAAAAACACCAGTCTAACAATTAGAAGTTGGGTGAATAGACAGGATATGATACAGAGTATATTAAAAAATGCTAATATGACTACTATTAAATTATAACCCAGTGTCAGAAATAAGATAATAGGTATAAATGTAATAACTTTTCTACTTATGAAAACTATAGATTCAATGTAATATATTATGAGTTAAGTGAACCGAATATCTTGAATAGAAAGACCAGAAAATTATTGACTTCATTCTGAATACACTATCGGAAATCTGATGTAAATTAAATATATTGTATCAAGTACATCAGGAAGATGTGTCGTTTACTAACTGAAATCACAGTGGTTCTAGATAATACTCGGGAAAAAAGTTAGGGTGATTAGCATAATAGGATAACAGAAACGATACACTCTATAAAGAAACAGATTAAATTCAAATACAATGAGAAGAAAGTCGGTAAAGACGTAAAAATTCCCCCTCCCCTTGAAGAGCAGGAGAGAGAAGTATTCAAAAATGTATTAAAGAAAACGTGAAGAGACGAGCTACTCATTCTATGCTGACTGTCCAACAAAACTGGGTAAAGGGAAGAATAATAGGCTAACAATGACTCAAACGTTACGAACTAAAGGCAGAAATAAATTCTGGCAAGATAAGTAAAATACTAGGCCACTAGGGAAAACAACCACAAGACGTGAATATCGCTTTCTAATATGGGCACAAGGCCGGAAATTTTGAGAAGGTCAGTGGTGGGCTAGTCAAGTACCTTCAGTACTTAACTGGTGTTTGGGTTCTTTTTTTTTTTTTGATCCCGCAAAGATGAAAGGTAAAGTCGACGCCGCTAAACATTTTCTCCAGCATACTAACGATTCTGCTAGCTTGCCGCCTTATAAGACATTAATATCGACTGCAGTAGATGCATTCAACATCAAGATATAAATTAACTCGGCGAGCTGGCCGAATCGTTACCGCACCGAGGTTGACTTTGTTCTTCATCCTTTCGGGATCGATAAGGTAAGTGCCAGTCGAGCACTAGGATCGATGTAATTGACTAGTCCCCTCCACTAAAATTTCAGGCCTTATACCTTTAGTAGAAAGAAATATTTTGCCCATAGCAAGGCGGCGAGCTCGCAGAATCGTGAGCACACCGGGTAAGGAGCTTAGCGGTATTCCGTCCGTCTTTACGTTCTGGGTTCAAATTCCGCCGAAATTGACTTTGCCTTTCGTCCTTGATAAAATAAGTACCAGCCTCCCTCCCTCCCACGAAATTGCTGGCCTTGTTCTAAAATTTGAAACCAATATTAGAACCAAGCAAATTGGTAATTTGGATACAGATCCCCACTGAAAAATTAATCTTTCAATGGGCAGAATTACCATATTGGTTTCAAATTTTGGCATAAGGCCAGCAAGTTTGTTGGAGGAAAAGTCGATTATATCAACTCCAGTACTCAGTTGATACCTATTCTATTGACACCGAAAGGATGACAGGCAAAGACGACCTCGACGGGATTTGAACTCAGAACTTGAAGACTGACGAAATGCCCGGCGTGCATACGATTTATTTCTTTATTGCCCACGGGGGGCTAAACATAGAGGGGACAAACAAGGACAAAGGGATTGAGTCAATTACATAGACTCCAGTACATAACTGGTACTTATTTAATCGACCCTGAAAGGATGAAAGGCAAAGTCGACCTCGGCGGAATTTGAACTCAGAGCGTAACGGCAGACGAAATACTGCTAAGTATTTCGCCCGGCGTGCTAACGATTCTGCCAGCTCACCGTTTTGGGTGGTGTTAACATCGTCTTATTAAATTTACTAAATCTTGTTGTATCACGGCTACTCTGATTATCTATTATGTCTACAATAACCGGTATGCTGTCAAAAGTATGTTCATAACTAATTCTAAACTAAAATGTTTTCCTTTCCTTGAAAGATTTCATGAGTTTTTGCTCTTCCACCTGTTTTATTGCATTCGTGGTGTCGTCATGACATACTCTCTGCTCTTTTTGATAACATACCCATCTGAGTCGCTAGAGATCGACTTTTCCTTTTATTCATTCGAAGTCGTTAAAATAAACACCAGTCAAATACTGGGATTGATCCTCGAAAATGTATAGCTAAGTGTTTGTTAGAATGCATCATTATTATTGCCAAATGTGGTGAGCTGGCAGAATCCTTAGCTTAGTGGCATTTCTTTCTGTTCTTTACGTTCTCAGTTCAAATCCCACTCAGGTCAGCTTTGTTTTTCATCCTTTCGGGACCGATAGAATGAAATACCAATCAAACATAGAGGGTCAATGTTATCGACTTGCCCTGCCCCCTAAAATTGCTGAATCTGTGCTAAAGCTATAAAGAAAGATTTTTTCATTGCTTTATTCTCATGTTGCAGCCCACCTAACTGCATACAGCAATTTTCCTCTGTCTGGTGATTATGGAGAAAGAGGTTGCGTGTTGGAGGAGGTTGAAAGATTCCTCTTTGGTCGTGCTCTCGCAGTAAGTCGGAGAAGGATTATTGAACAGGGTACTTACTCTTGGTCTATAGCACAGGTGTCAAACTCAAAGTCCGCGGGCCTCATCCAGCCTTATGAATAATTATATCCAGCCCGCGAGAGAATTATAAGCAAATATTTTTTTAATGGCCCGGTGATATGAAGTGCAAACCACAAATTCACCAATTTAGCAGCTTTGTCGAACGAAAGGCTACCTGAGAGCATTCCCGCGTCAATAGGAACAAGTTAAAATGAACGTTGCGTAGTGCGTGGATGTTTGTCATTACAGTAATCTCGTAACGTCCTGTTGCTCGTTTTGGATTGGCGCATAAGAGATGAAAGTAGTATAGCGCCCGGATATTGCTTCAATCCTTCCCACTTATTGCCATATCAATCAAGCGTCTATCGGTAGATGTACAGTCTTAATTTTAAATCAAAGCTATCCGTTAAAATGGCCAAGAGAAAAGTTGATTCTGAAAACAGCCTTTCAAAGCCGCTGAGATATTGGCGGTAAATCTGTGTGTCTAATTTGTGGAGATAATGTGGCTGTGATCAAGGAATATAATGTAAGACGGCACTACAAGACTAATCATCAATACAAATCAAAAAGCTTGAATGCAGAACAGAAACTACAGAAGGTAGAAGGATTGAAGAGGAATCTAACATCACAGCAGGCGTTTTTCACCAAAGCAAAATCACAAAGTGAAGCTGCAAGTTCTATTGTAGCAGAGGAGATCGCCTAATCAGCCCGATCATTTACTGAGGGAGAGTTTCTGAAAAACTGCATGAAATTGTGTGACGTCTTGTATCCAGACGAAAAACAGATGTTTGCAAACGTAAGCCTTAGCAGAAATACAATTGCTGATCCAGTTTGTGAGATAGCCACTGGTATGAAAACACAACTGAAAAAGGTAAAAACTTTGTTGCATACTCTCTTGCTGTCGTTGAAAGTAATGATACGACTGACAGTGCACAGCTCGCCATCTTCAGCCGTGGAGTGGACTCCAGTTTAAATGTTACAGAAGAAATATTGGACATGAAATCCATGCATGGGACAACGACAGGAAGGATATTTTCACAGTGTATGTCAATACCAATTACGCACTGGGGTCGATGTGTCAACTGGCCCCTCCTCCAAAATTTCAGTCCTTGTGCCTATGGTAAAAAGGATTATTATTATTATTATTAGTAGTAGTAGTAGTAGTAGTAGTAGTAGTAGTAGTAGTAGTTAGGCGGCAAGCTAGCAGAATCTTTAGCACGCCAGGCAAAATAATTAGCGGTATTTCTTCCAACTTTACATTCTGAGTTTAAATTTCGCTAAGGTCCTTCTTTCAAAATCCAATAAAATAATATCAGTCGAATAACTCACCCGAAATTTCAAGCCTTATGCCGAGAGTAGAAAAGAATTAGTATTATCATTACCATTATTCCGTAAGGTGGCGAGCTGGCAGAATCGTTATCGGACAAAATGCTTAGCGCTATTTCGCGCATTCTGAGTTCAAATTTCGCCGACGTCGGTTTTACTTTTCATCCTTTCGGGGTCGATAAATTAAGTACCAATGAAACACTGGGATTGATGTAATCGACAAGTCCCCCTCCCCCAAATTTCAGGCGCTGTTCCTGTAGTAGAAAGGATTATTATTATTTCTTCTGCACTGCACATCCGAGCGCAGTTCTGTGAGCTGAGAAGTAGTGTGTTCTGTTTTATATTAAACATTATTCAATTTAATAAGTATCCAGTGCCTTCAAGTATTGTGTTCTGTATGTATTTGAATATTTGTTGGTGTGAGGTTTCGTTTGTATAATTTTCGACATTCTTTTTAAATAATTCTAAAGCTACCTGTTACAAGCGGGACTGTTTCTATTTTTCATCTCCACATTCTGGTTGTCTCTAATTCCAGATCTTCTCTATTTCTTTTCGAGATACATTATCATTTGTTTGGACTGACACTTCGATCAGAAGACACATCCTTTCTTGATCGTTTTTGACAAATTTTTCGGTTTATGGACCTTGATCGAACTGCCTTTGCATATTGAGATATTCCAGAGAATGATCTCTTTGTCCTTCCCTGAAACCTTTTCGCGTACATTTTTACACCACCTTTTGCTAGTACACTTTCTGGTTTTCATTCTCTGAAAAATATCATGAAAAGTACAAATTCTTGTTTGTCTATTATTGGTGATATATATTTTTATTTCAGAAAATCAATTATTTTATATATAATAAACATAGAGAGATTTGATTGTTTCCAATGATTTCAACTTTAGAAACAACCGGGTGAAATGCGATGATTATGAATATATTAAGGTTAGTTTAGCGGAAATAA
The DNA here is from genome assembly GCF_046866305.1 of Octopus bimaculoides. Taxonomy (NCBI): domain Eukaryota; kingdom Metazoa; phylum Mollusca; class Cephalopoda; order Octopoda; family Octopodidae; genus Octopus; species Octopus bimaculoides. The sequence goes on from NC_142943.1 coordinate 23,812,400, forward strand.
TGCGTCAGGCATGTAAGGGAGACAACTCCAAGCCTTTGTACAACCTTAGCCACCATTCACTGACCGTGTAATTAGTTTACATGGTAAAAAAAAAGTTCATAAAAGTGTTCGTTGAGAGCCCCCATGAAATTCATATGATTGACTATTTAATTATAGAGTGACATTACTACACACTTATGAAATAAAAACATGGATTTTATTATTTACCGTCTTTTCGATATCTGAAGTATCACAGTAAGGGTTAAATGAGGTGATTAGGAAAATATTCGGTTAATTAATTGTATTTTGATTATGGTTTAATGGGCTGGAGAAATCAGTGGCCATGACATTCATAAGTCTACCGTGACTGAAGAGATAATGTGATTGATGTTTAGTTTGAATATCTGTGAGTTGACAGCTGCTGGAAAAACACGGACGGCAACAAATTCCAGTAAGTTGTCGTTGTACACCAGGAAATAGCTGGCATAGTGAAGCACGGAACATAGTAATGAGGAACATGGGTAAAAATAGTACCCGACTTGTTATTTTCGAGGAGTAGAGAGCACTGTGATAACCATAAAATAAACTATGTGAGTGAGTAGTTTTCTCTGTGAGCTAGACGTTGGTGAGCGCGTCTTGGTCAAATAGTCGGATACTATGTGTTCTGCGCTGTGTCTCGTTCTAGATTCGTGAACTCTGTGGTGAGAGAGGGCGTAACAGTTAGATTTGACCCCAAGTTTTGCCACATAGAAATCACAAGTTGATCATGTGCGCAAACCCAATTTCGATGCAATCAACAGCTATTGTTCATGTGATAGTCTGGTGACATAACTAGAACTTTCCGTGAACAGAGCCTACAAATACAGCTCATTTGAGCGCAAAAACTTCAAAGTGATCCGGTCCTTGGTGGCATTCACTCTCTATACATAGCTGTTTTCACAGCTACATATTCAACCTGGCACGATAGAACAAAACACACCACGGCAACAAGAATATATACTGACAGGTAAAAATTAGCCCGAATGTTGAATTTCTGATTAAGACTTTCTGCACTTGTCATATACGTCGTTTCATCTGGTTATTCCTTGTCTTGTATTGCATGGAAACCTTTTTTATATTAATGTAACAATAAATCATGTTCATAAATATAAAGCAGCTTTCTTCCGACCTTGTTACAAGGGTATTAAACGCGATTTGTCCGAGAATAAAGAGGACAGTTTCAAGAATATGTACTGATTGTGCAGTTGTAAGAGATAATGTTGCGAAGGCAGCATTGAAGAATGTTTCAGAACTTTCTATTCGTGCAGGTTTGACAGGGATGTGTTTAAGCTGCATGTGAATGACATCTACGTGCGGAAAGATGTTATCAACGGTATGAGAGTGATATTTGTGATGAAAGTAAGCATATATTTATTGTACAAGAAGAAGAGAGGGGCGATCCAATACAGAACATTGGATCACACCGTAACTGATATAGTGTGGATCCGCTTATACTGCGGTGGTTCACTTCGATAGGAAGCTTCTAATCCAGGGAAGAAATAAACACTTTCTTAAATATATTCCGCTTGTAAGATTATTGTACTTATATATCTGCTAGTATATCCATGCCGTCAAAAATTATGACACTTTAGAAGAAATAATAGATGCATTGATATACATTCCATATATTTAATACAGACTGACTGCACTACATCATACATTGGCATGCTAGCTTCTGATCGCAGTTCAGGCCCAGTCTAATTCGAGTAGTAGTAGTAGTAGTAGTAGTAGTAGTAGTAGTAGTAGTAGTAGTAGTAGTAGTAGTAGTAGTAGTAGTATACGAGATTTATCATTTACAACCATTCTGGATGTTTTAGTTGTATGTCATTAATGACTCGAAAGTATAAAACTGTTTCACTGGTGCATCCTGTGACTGTGTTCATATGATATTGTAGAACATTTCGCTCATATAGTAAAGAAGTAATAGTAAGTAATGCCAGACTGGACAAGGAATTATCGGTTAATTTAGTAGCGGTTTGTAGAAGTTCGTAGCCGAGGTCAATTTTCAAGAATAGCACTTGAAAATTTCTTCGACGCCATAAAGAAAACAAAGTCTGAGAATGAGATAAGAACTGTGCCTTGAAGAACTAAAGCCGATATTGTGCCAGACAGTTTGGGACGCTTCGTGGAAACCGAGCACAGGGTGAGCAGCAGTTTGAGAAACCATTCGGAAATGTGACTGACTACATACGGTGGGTTTCGATGCCTACTTCGATGGTTAAAAATAAATCTTGGTAGAACAGATGAAATAGTGTAGAAATTGGGTTTCAGCTTCTGTTAATAACAGATGTTATGTCAAATTGAGCGAGGGGCAAGTCGATAGAACTGGATGATCTTCACTATAAACTATACTGTAACAAACCATAGCTGGTCATTCAATTAATAAAAGACTGGGAACCCGGTATTTGGTAAATTGTGAATTAGCTTTCAAGCCATCAAGGAAGAATGCAAGCAGAGGATGCGTGGCTGATAACCCAACAGCAAAACGCCAATCCATATTGTGCTTTGATGGTAATGCTAGTCAGAGCTCAATGTCGTCGTAGATGTTCATTGTGTCCCTTCTTCTAAATACAGCAGGACCAACTTATGGAACAGATTGTCACATACAATTGGATGTACGCTTTAGTCCCGTTTTCTGCTTTAAATATGTTACATATAGGACCATAAGCCGGCTCTCTCCCAATAAAGGAGATTTCACTTAACGTATCTGACAGGACTGTAGCCGGATCTTGCGTGGATGATACAAGAGAAGTACCTGTGGCCTAGGCAAAGCACACGTATATTACCTACTTCCTCTCACACGCCTCTATGACAGGTTATGGTGGTTTGGTTTTCATCTGATGAACAAAATACTGCCAAGCTTTAGTTCTTTCAGCAAAACATTCCATACAAAGGTGTTTTTGCGAAAGACCACTTCTTAATATTTTCGTTTGATGTGATGGCAGCGAGCTGGCAATATCGTGAGCACACCGGGTAATGAGCTTAGCGGCATTTCGTCCGTCTTTACATTCTGGGTTCGGTGCTGCCGAGGCCGACTTTGCCTTTCATCCTTTCAGAGTTAATAAAATAAATACCAGTTGAGCAATAGGGTCGATTTAATTGACTTATCCACTCTTCCGAAATTGCTGGCCTTGTGCCAAAATTTTAAACCAATATTGTATGGTGTAATGTGTGCTTGTATAATGCTGCTTCTGTTGTTATTGTTGTTGTTGTTGTCGTCGTCGTCGTCGTCGTCGTTGTTGTCGTCGTCGTCGTCGTCGTCGTTGTTGTTGTTGTTGTTGTTGTTGTTGTTGTTGTTGCTGCTGCTGTTGTTGTTGTTGTTGTTGTTGTTGTTGTTGTTGTTGTTGTTGTTGTTGTTGTTGTTGTTGTTTGTCATGATAGGTTTATTTTTCTGTTGGAAATCTATTATTTTATTCATTTTCTGCCATTTGTCTCTTTGTATCTCCATTAGTATTTTTTAAATATATTTTTTGTTTGACAATTCTTTTGTTTTGTTCAATGTAATATGTCTTAGGGGCGTATCCTGACGAAGGAGAAACCGTTTATCTTAGCGTTAGACGACGAAATAAAATGGAAATATTTTAAAAAGCGACCTTGTAGTCTAACCCCAGCCAGTTGTATATATTCCAAAATGTTAAATAAAGGTCCCTGTTTGAAATAAAATCCAAACTGAAAATTACTTCCTTTACACTTTTAAAACATCGAGATTTGTCGCGGGAAAAATATTAGGACGTCTGAAATATGTAAGTAGCAAATAATAATGATAATAATAATAATAATAATAATAATAATAATAATAATAATAATAATAATAATAATAATATGGAGCAGGGTTTTTTTTTATCTCAAGAAGTACGTGGAACAAATAGGGGCTGCAATAAGGGTGGAGAACTTGCAGAAAACAGCACTGCTTGGAACCGCTCGAATACTCCGGAAGGTGCTCGAAAAATAAGGTGTTACCTTAGTTCACTGGTAGTGAACAGGTGACAGTGTAGTACATCTCTAGCGTTAGAAGCTGTGCAAAGGCAATAATAATAATAATAATAATAATAATAATAATAATAATAATAATAATAATAATAATAATAATAATAATAATGATGATAATAATAATAGTAATAATAATAATAGTGATGATGGTGATGATGATGATGATGATGATGATGGTGGTTTGCCTTATTTGTCATCAAGAAGGGGATAACGTGGGGTTTATACAAAGACCGACATCAAGTGCAGGAGGTTCAATAGAGTCGAATGGTTTTAAAAATTATGAAATATATATTTACATAGTATTTACATCATTAGAAGGAATGATAGCGGTCATCATCATCATCATCATCATGGGCATTTCCACTTGGATGACCGCAGAATCACGTCTGCTCCCGCCTTTTTTACACTTACGACGGAAGAGACGAAACATCACTGTCATAGTCGTGCATGATGACTTAATCACTGCAAGATACTTCGTTGCATTGTGGTATGATGAAGCCCAAATCTTGACTTGTGTTAGAAAGAAAAAAAATGGGCGAAATACTTAGCGGCGTTTTGTCTGTCCTTACGTTCTGAGTTCAAAATCCGCCGAGGTCGACGTTGACTTTCATACTTTCGGGGTCGATAAATTAAGTGCCAGTTACGTACTGGGGTCGATCTAATCGACTCCCCCCCCCAAAAAAAAACTTTCGGGCCTTGTGCCTAGAGTAGAAGAGAAAGAAAAAAATGAAGGAGCAAAAAGTTCCTACTCATCAATGTTATAGTGACAAACGCTTGTGCGTCACAAGAGCCACTCTCGAAATATTTGAAGCCGTTAAAACTGCGAAGAAATAAAGGCAAGATTAGAAGAAACTACCAACAGCACAGCTTTCAAGTGAAAGTGTGTGTGTGTGTGTGTGTGTGTGTGTGTGTGTGTGTGTGTGTGTGCAGGTATGTACACGCGCGCGCACACACTTATATACACACACGCATGTACATACATATATATATATATATATATATATATACAAACACATACAGATATATAATATATATATATATATATATATATATATATATATACACATACATATGTATTTTATATAAATACATATATCAATATGTACGCACAAACACACTCTCATGTACACACACACACACGTATACATGCCATCATATATACATATAATATATTTATTATAATATATACATATATATATATAATATATTTATTATAATATATATATATATATATATATATATATATATATATATATATAAGTCACTGTTTTGGGTGGCTTTCGACACTCTTGAGTTCATACGCCCTTTGACAGGTTTTATTTTTCACCCGGCAGGGCGTCCAAAATTCATCCTCGCCACCAAGCAAGCTTGGTTGGATTGCCGGTTTAATCGTCAACAGCCCGACCATACACAGATTGTACTGGCTTACACGATTACAAGTAGCACGTCTCTGATTATCAGACCCGTAACTTCACATTTTATACGTGTGTGTATCCGTGTTTGTATGATACCATTTTATAGACTTCCAATATATTTCGATAAGTGATTATAAGTGCGCATTTGAATTTTATGTCCGACTAATATCGGTATACATCGATGCGCGCGTAACTTATGTATGTGTGGGGTGTTGCGTTTGTATATAAGACATATATGTATGAATGCGCACTTGTGTATGTGTGTGTGTGTGTGTGTGTGTGTGTGAACGTGTGTGTGTGTGTGTGTGTATACATACATATGTACACGTATAAATGTTTATGCATGTGTGTGTGTATGTGTTTCTATTTTTATACTGAATATTTCTTGCACATCACTATGACTATATCTTTAAGTTTCTGTCTGTGTTTAATACAGACACTTCGATATGCTTTTGTTTGTTTTTCATAGAAGCAGGCGTGACTGTCTGGTAAGAAGTTTACTTCCCAACCACATGGTTCCGGGTTCCGTCCCACTACGAGGCACCCTGGACAAATGTATTGTACTATAGCCTCGTGCCGACCCAAGCCTTCTGTGTGGATATCGTTAACGGAGCTAAGACCATCGTAAATATGTGCGTGTGTGTGTGTGTGTCTTTGTGCCTATGTTTGTCTCCCATCACCGCTTGACAACCGGTGGTGGTTTGTTTGCGACCCCGTAACTTAACGGTTCGACAAAAAGAAAAAAATTGAATAAGCACCAGGGTTTTAAAAAGATAAATACTGGGGTCGATTCATTCGACTAAAAGTTCTTCAAGGCGGTCCTCCAGCATGGCCGCAGTCTAATGACTGAAACAGATAAAAGGTAAAAGATATAGGAACTGTATATCATAACACTTGAATATTTCTATTTTATAGTCTCCTTTTGGAGGTTTTGGTCTTTCATAATTTGCGACTATTTCTTAACCTATTTACTTATCTACCCACCCAGAATTCACACATTTTGGATATTTTTTTTTTTTATTATTATTTGTCTTCCTCTCTTAAAAACTTAAATCTGAATCTCAACTTCAAGATCCCGTGAAGAAACTAAAGTCGGAGCTCATTGGTCATTTTATAAGGAATCAGTGAATAAAATAAGCCTAGTGTCTCCAAAAGTTGTTCTCTAATCGGGTTTTTTTTTCTCTCATCATATGATCATATATATATATATATATATATATATATATATATATATATATACTAGCAGAAATACCCGGCGTTGCCCGGGTTAAAGAGAATAATGAAATCTAAAAACGCCGTCTAGATTACGCATCATCTTTATATATAGAGATGTATATACACACACGCACCCAAACACACGTATATATATGTATATCAATATAAATATATGAAAGTCAATGAAGTTTCGTAAAAGAAGGTGATCATGTACATACTTTCTTGCTGTTGTGATTATAACACCTCATTGTAAACTATGTTCCTTGTTTTCCCTTGTGGAGAATATACAAATAGGTTTTGTGTTGCTGCCAACTCTTGAGCAGCCAACATACAGTTGTCCATGTGAGAAGCAGGGCTCTTCCAAGAGAAGACCAGCTACAGACAGTGTTTGACCCTGATATTTGTTTATGGACATGGCAAAAGTCAACGAAGGGGGGATTGTAGTCTTCTGAATGTAAAAGGAATGTCTGCTCCTGATGGAGTAAGAGGAATTCTTGGAATAAAGACGTCATCCCCTTTTGCACATTCAGAAAGAATGGTAGCCTCGATAACTTGTGACATCATTTTCTAAATAATGCTCATCTGTTATGTTCGGGTTAAAATTTCATCAACATCAAAAATATATGAATTTTCATGGGAGTTATGGCCGTTATGCAAAGAATATAATTTCCAAATTTCATAAAGATCCATTCAGTACTTTTGACGTAGTTTTGGATAAGAAAACAAATGACTATTGTGTGTGTTTGTGTGCATGTGTATGTGTGTGTGATGGGTGTATATATGTATAGATATCTGTATGCATGTATATATGTATATATGTGTACATATTACATGTACATCTATATATATATATACATCTACACATATGTATACATATACATGTATGTATAGATCTATATATATATACATATACGTGTACATCTATATGTATACATATACATCTCTCTCTCTCTCTCTCTCTCTCTCTCTCTCTTTCTCTCTATCTCTTTCTCTCTATCTCTTTCTCTCTCTCTCTCTTTCTCTCTTTCTCTTTCTCTTTCTCTCTTTCTCTCTCTCTCTTTCTCTCTCTCTTTCTCTCTTTCTCTCTCTCTCTCTCTGAAAGTATCTGTCATTACAGTATCGAAATGGTGTACATATACATGTATATGTATACATATACATCTCTCTCTCTCTCTCTCTCTCTCTCTCTCTCTCTCTCTCTCTCTCTCTCTCTCTCTCTCTCTCCTCTCTTCTGTCTCTCTCTTTCTCTCTCTGTGAAAGTATCTGTCACTACAGTATCGAAATGTGATTGTTTCAGTTAGTGGAATAGTTTCATTTTTAAAGTGAAAGTATTTGACATGAGTGCTTTTGTTTCACTTTTGACACGTAATACTTAAATAGTGGAGGAGATATGTTGCCGTGTGCTCGAACTCTGCAAGAAGTTAATAATTTTTTTTTACTAAAACACAACTGGAACCCTAAGTAAGGCATGTGTAAAATTTGAATGAAATTGGTTGCGTAGTTCTCGAGTTTTAGGGATTCACACAGACAGACAGACAGACAGACACACATTCTCATTTTTATATATATAGATATATATATATATATAATATCTATATATAATGAGGTTACTTTGTTGATGTATATATATATATATAACATTGAGAACCTCCCTAGTTAAGTCGAAACTCGCACCATCCCTAACAACAGCGACCTCTTCCCCTGTCTTCCTGGGACCAGTAAATGATATACCTTAGCAGGCTGTTATTGCTGTTACTGCAGTTGTTTATTGTTGCTTAGCTTTAGCTTAGCTCTGATAGAGCATATCTATGACGAGAGACTTCCTGTCATAACTATACCGTCAGTTTTACAGATACTGTTCACCATGACTGGTGTTGTGATTTTCATAGCTGTGAATTTGCTGAAAACCTGCTTAATCAGTCAATAATGCCTGACAACGACGCTTTGAACGCTTTAGAATTTAATATGAATTTACCATTTTTGATAGACATAACTTTAACTCGTTATTAAGTAATTAAACACGTTGTTACAACACGCATTGTTTTGCAAATTAAGCGGACCAGTTTAACTACGCCGCTGTTTATACGCTTTAAATATGCACGTATATAGCGCCTCCTTTAACAGAAGGCATTCTTTCACTGGAGGAAAGTTCAAACACACCAGAAATTTGATCGAACCAACTTTTTTCTATTCGTGTATACATACACACTCACTCACACACACACACACACACACACACACACACACATCACGCTTGTCAAATCTTCAGGCTACCTTTCTTTTTATAGGTGAGTGGGGGTTGTATAGAGTTATGTTTGCCACTGTAGTATTTGATTTGGATAGCAACACGAAGTCGTAGCAGGTGATGCAGTAGAAATTTTGCTCAAACTACCAAGTGCGGGACAATTATATAATAATAATTGGAAATAGAGATAACTCGAATGTGGAATCTAAAAACAGAAACAATTCCTATCATAGTAGGTGCCTTAGGTATAATAAAAAAATATTCAGACAAATACATAACAAAAACACCAGGACTTACAAATATATATAACATACAGAAAATTGCACTACTGGGTACTGCACACATTCTACGCAAAACACTTTCAATACAGTAAACATAAGAGCACCACAGCAAACCACAGCACATACCCAAGGCGCACAGAGCTGCGCTCGGTAGTGAAGTGAAAGTACGTTATAAAAATAAAACTACTGAATAATAATAATAATAATAATAATGGTTTCTAATTTAAGCAACAATGCCAGCTTCAACTGTAGAAAGCATAGGGAACAAGTTAATACACGGAAAGCAAAACGGATGCAAGATGCAGTCGTGGACCAAGTGAAAATACACCAATGGATTAAGAGTACTGGATTAAAAGCAGAGTCAGAAAATTTGATAATTACTGCACATGATTAAAGTCTCGCAACTTGATCTTATTACCATCACATCTTCAAGGATAGAACAGATCTACAATGTCGAATGGGCTGGAATGTGAAGAAACGACCAACCCACATTGTCTCTGAATATCTGAAACTGAATAATCTAATGGCGTAACAACTCAGTAACCTATCTGGAAAATATGTAGAAGTTACAAAATCAAGACAAATGAAGTGTGATATGAACATCAAACACTGACAACAATGCTGTCATCATCGTCTTAGATATATCCATCCACATGGATAGACAGATGAGAGTCAAGAAGTTTGATATCGTTGTCAAGGACAAAATGGACTTATCGATGTTGCAATACCTACCGAATAAAATAACAGAGAAATTGAGCAAATACATATGCCTAGAGATAGAAGTCAACAAGATATGATGTATGAAAACCGAAATATCAGTTGTCATTGGAGAGCTAAGTATGAGGTTAAGAGAATAGAAAAGTCACCGGTGTATCCTGTAACATCAATATTTAATCTGTTCAATTGATTGCATTGTCTGCAACAGCTCACATGCTACTGATAGTAATCTCAATCAAGTGGCACCTTCCCTATTGCGCCTCATGCCCATAGTTTGAACCTGGCCCGCCAGGATATATAACAAGAAGCACTACAACGATACCAATAATCATAATGGTTTAAAATTTTGGTACAAGGCCACCAATCGTAGGAGCGGGAATTAGTCGATTACACTGATCCTCCGAGTTCAACTGGTACACAGAAAGTAAAGAAACGGAACGATTCATGCCAAGCATTTTGCTAAACACTCTAAACATTTTGCCAATCAACACCAGCAGCAACAACCAGCAAGGACGACGGCGACAACAACCACAATAACAATAATCCTTCCTACTGTTGGCATAAGGCCTGACATTTTGGATGAGGGGATAAGTCGATTGCGTCGACCCCAGTGTTTCAGAGGTGCTTAATTTATCGACCCCGAAAGGATAAAAGGTAAAGCCGGCCTTGGCTGAAGTTGAACTCGGAATGTAAAGACGAACAAAATACCGCTAAGCATTTTGCCCGGCACGGAAACTATTCTGCCAGCTCGCCGCCTTGAAGAAGAAGAAGAAGAAGAAGAAGAAGAAGAAGAAGAAGAAGAAGAAGAAGGAGAAGGAGAAGAAGAAGAAGAAGAAGAAGAAGAAGAAGAAGAAGAAGAAGAAGAAGAAGAACCAGGCACTGTTTCTTACAGTTTCTCAACTTAACTGATCGAAAGTGTTACATTTACATGTTTTGTGTTGGTATAAAAGATGGGCTACAGCAAATATTCTGCTTAATACCAGAGATTCGCTTGTCAGTTGCTTGACCTTAATCAGTTGAGCATGTCCCTTGGTGGCTGACGATATATGCATCCCTGATCACGAGCGTAAGTAGTGGGAGAGCATCATAGCCATGTTTTGAGAGGAATTTTTTGAAGTTTGAATAATTCACTTCAGGAAACATGGTTGTTTCGTTCATCGTCCTTAAACAAACCTTATTCAGGGACCTTTTGAACGGAATGGGCTACTTCACCTGATGAAAATTCTAACTAGCCCTCACCTGCAAGGTCATGCGCAGTTTATCTTGATATGAGATCACCATGTCACGTACATATGTTGTGGTGCATGTACCTGGTGTACCCTTATCAGACGGGTAGTCATGATGGCTATATTGGGCTTCGTATATTTGACAGTTGACCCTGCCAAGCTGATTTCTCCCATTGGTATCGCGTGGCTTAATGGTTAGGGTGTTCGACTTAAGATCGGCGACGCATTGTGTCCTTGAGCAAGACACTTTATTTCACGTTGCTCCAGTCCACTCAGCTGGCAAAAATGAAATGTACCAGTATTTCAAAGGTCCAACCTCGTCACACTTGTGTCATGCTGAATCTCCCTGAAAACTACGTTAAGAGTACACGTGTTTGTGGAGTGCTCAGCCACTTGCACGTTCATTTCACGAGCAGGCTGTTCCGTTGATCGGATCAACAGGAACCCTCGACGTCGTAAGCGACGGAGTGCCAGTAGTATATATGGCCACAGGTTGCAAATGGAAGAGTGTAATTGACTGAATCAACTAGTTAATAGTTAATATTTTATCGAACTTAGAGGAAAGTGACGTAAAGTTAGCCTTTGCGGGATATAAACTGAAAATATCTCATTTCTGTTTCGTGAGATCAAACGCCTGTATCTCCGAGCTCAAATATCACCAAACCTGATTTCTCTCAAAATTTATTAGAGATTGTGATAAAGTTCTAAGGTTATACCTGACCATTTCGCCTTTTAATTGTAAATAATATGAATAATAGAATGAAACTATTCAATATATATAATTATTCAATGTCAGATAGTAGAGTGTGGTTTTAGGAAGGTTTGGTTGCTATGTCTAGCAAGTCGATCGACCATTTGATAAGATCTATGACAATGGGTTGTGGGCCCTCTTCTATGAATTAGTGGTCTCGTGCCAATGCCAGAAATTATTATGCTACAAGTACCGATGAGTAATAAGTCGTAGCTGTCACAGCGGAAGCAGCAGCAGCAGTAATAGTAATAGTAGTAGCAGCAGCAATGTTTATGTTGTTGCTGTTATCTCTCAACCATACACCCATTACTTCAAACTCTTTCACCCAATTTTACCCACAAAATCTCTCACTCTCTCTCTCTTTCTCTTTTCTCCCTTTCTCACGCCGCCCTCTCCTCTTTGCGGCCTCATTTTTCTATCTCTCTTTCTATCTCTCTTTCCTTGCCCTCCCTCTTCTCAATATCTTCCTCCTACTCGTCCCTTCTGCCTCTTTCGATAAATCTATTGTTTTCTTGTTCCTCTTGTTTGTTGACCGTATTTCTTTCTATCTCTCCGTATACACACACATATGTATATATATATACACATACATGTATGTATATGTATGTATGTATGTATATATATGTATATATATATATATATATATATGTGTGTGTGTGTGTGTGTGTGTGTGTCTGTGTTTGTAAGTGCTTGTATCTGTACATGCATTTTCTTTCCTTCCTCCTCTTCCTTCCTTCTCTTTCTCTCTTTCACTTGCTTGTTAGCCAGCCCTCTCCACTCTATCACGTGAACTTTGGTTTGTTCATTCAACCTAAGCCACAAAGCGCACAATTTTAGTATCAAAAGTCAACAGCAACACACACACACACACACGCACACTCACGCACACACACGCACACTCACGCACACACACACACACACGCATGCACGAACACATACATGCAGACATTTAACGTCAACGCATTCGCACTCTATCGTCTTCTTATACAAAGAAATTCCTATAAATACAAACGAAAGGGTGCGTACGCATAGATGTGCGTGCGTGTATGTATATGCATGCGTTTGTGCACGCGTGTATATATATATGTGTGTGTGTGTGTGTGTGTATGTATATACAATATATATATATACAATATATATATATACTTCTCTCCACTCCCACTTCTCTTCACCCCTACTCTTTCTCTCCTCTCTCTTACTCTCTCTCACTCTCTTCTCTCGTACTCCCCCCTCTCTCACTCTTACTCTCTACACTCTTACTCTCCTACTCTTTCACTCCTCTTTCTCTCCTCTCTCTTACTCTCTCTCACTCTCTTCTCTCGTACTCCCCCTCCCCCTCTCCCGTACTCCCCCCTCTCTCACCCGTACTCCCCCCTCTCTCACTCTTACTCTCTACACTCTTACTCTCCTACTCTCTACACTCTTACTCTCTTACTCTCTCACCCTTACTCTCTCACTCTCTTCCCCTCTCTCTCACTCTCTTTCTCACCCTTACTCTCTCACTCTCTTCCCCTCTCTCTCACTCTCTTTCTCTTCCTTTCTTCTTCCCCCCCATACCCCTCTTCCCTCTCTCTCACTCTCTTTCTCTTCCTCTCTTTCTCTTCCTCTCTTTCTCCCCCCATACCCACCTTCCCCTCTTTCTCCCCCCATACCCACCTTCCCCCTCTCTCAATCCCCCTTCCCTCTCTTATACCCACCCTCTCTCCTCTCTTCCTCTCCCCTCCCATACCCATCTTCCCCCTCTCTTACATCGACCTTCCCCTTCTCCCTCCTCGTCAACACTCCCTCATAAGCTCATCCCACCACACCCCAACACACTCCTACTCTACCTTCCCACTCCACCCCATCCAATTCCTTACACCCACCACCCACCCCTACCCACATACCCCACCCTACCCACATACCCCTACCTCTACCCCACACTCCACCCATGCCTTCCCCACCTCCCAACACCCTCACATCACACCACACCAATACCCTTGCATCACACCACGCACACCACACCAATACCCTCGCATCACACCACGCACACACTACAACTGACCAACTACTTTCTCCCTTTCTCCCTTCCCCCATTTTCACACTACATACGTCAAGATCACCAGCAGTCTACCTCCCACACACAGCCCCTCGTTCCCGATCACCGTTCGTTATCTCCCCCTTTCTTAGCTCTCCTGAAATAAGAATTTCTAACTTCCGGTCAGTCAGCCATTGTTATGATCGGCCATTATTATGATTGACCGTTGACTGAACACTATTCAATTTTTTTTCTCCGTGTTTTTCTCCTTGTCTCCGTATTCTTTCTGTTGAAGAGCGTAGCTCGAAACGTCAAAGACTTTCCGTATTCCCGAGCGTCATACTAATATATACTTTTGTTATTTACACCACCTGTCCTCGTCTGTTGTTATTTTTTGTATAATCTCCCATATATATATATATATACGTGTACACACACACTCACTCACACAAACTTGAACGCACATAGTCACACATATGTACTCCGAATATCTCTGTGTACAGATATCTAATACAAACAGTTTGTAACATGATATGTTATATATATATATGTGTGTGTGTGTGTGTGTGTATATATATATATATATATATATATATATATATATATATATATATATACATACATATGTATGTATGTATGTACGCATAAAAATACACGCACATACGCTCATATATAAATACATACATTTATGTGTGTACGTGTATGTATGTGTGTGGGGGTACACACACACACACACACACACACATACACACACGGACGCACGCGCAAACACATACACACATATCCCCCAAGATGATGTTTCAAAGTATAAAAAAAAATCCTGACATTTCCAGATTTGCATGGAGATGGTGTGATATTCGATTAATCTCTCTAAAAGATAGCGCTGGGGGGTGGGGAAGGCTTTCAACTAAGAGTGGAAACTGTGAAACGGAAAATCGGTTCACTGAAAATTTACCAGTTCTACAATAATTTTAATCATTCGCTTATCGCAATGCTCCGTAGGAATATGTATTCGCTGACTGCCCACGGAAGTCTTTTGTCTTTATTAACTGTTTCAAGTTGACAAAGTGTTATTTTGGTGAAGTTATTAATGCCACTCATCGGAAGAGTCGCGTAACACAAGTCATTAATACAACACCGAACCGCCACTTTGATTCATAATCGATTTCCTACTACTACTTGTTGTTGTTGCTGTTGTTGTTGTTGTTGTTGTTGTTGTTGTTGCTCTTCTTCTTCTTCTTCTTTGTCTTCTTCACACATACACAATGTATATATGTATGTATATCCGTCTACATGTATGTATAACTATATGCATACATACACATATATAAACATACACATACTTAATGTGAAGCACGTATATTTATATAAATATAGATAGATAGATAGATAGATAGATAGATAGATAGAATGGATGGATGGATGGACGTGTATGTGCATATATATATACATAAAGACACACAAACATGCACACGCACACATACATAAAGATAGATAGATAGATAGATAGATAGATAGATAGATAGATAGATAGATAGATAGATAGATATATACAAGTGTCTATAGATATATAGAGACTATATATATATGTATATATATATATATATATATATATATATATATATATATATATATATATATATATATATATACAGATATATATGCATATACGCATTTATGTGCACATATACGTATAGACACACATATATATGCATATCTATGTACATGTGTGTACATACAAATATATATGAGTATAATTATCAATAAATATGTACGCATTTGAATCTATATGTATGTAAAAATATACAAAATATATACATATTAGTATTAATATGTATATTAGTATTAATATATGTGGATATATGTATATATACATGTATACATATAAGTAAATATACATATTCTATGTTAGATGACTTGTGAGGTCTCTCATGATCTCTGCTGGCAACTCGGTATCCAGGACACCCACATGCATGATCGCCGATTAAACCGGCACCCCTACCAGACTATCTTGGTGAGGAGGATTGCTTGAAAGCAAAAGGATTAAAAACAAGAACCCAGTGTACGTTCAACGGCTGTCTAGCAATAGCACAGACACTCAGAAATTCTGGTTTCGTGTACGGTATGCTGAAAGGCCATTGGGAATGAGGTAACCCTCAGATTTTGTTAAAGCATATCTCTAGAAGGTCACTCTGATATAAAACCGGATATACAAGAAATGGCTATGGATAATTTTGGATTATTTTCTTGCACTTAAATTCATGCTGCTCCCACATTCCTGAGTCATATCTGGCACTAGATATCTTGCTTCAGCTTCTCACCCGATCATGTCAAGAGGGTGGGGAAGGTCTACGAGGTGTTATGCAAGTCTCATTGAATCTAAAATTTTGCATTGGTATTGCTTTGTCAGTAATGGACATACTCATCAACGAATTTGACAGCCATCGTATATATGCATATCTATATACATATCCATGTACGAGTTTATATACATATATGCATATGTTTTAGATTTTTCGCAAATATCAAATATACATGTGGTTGTATGCATACACATGTACTCACCCATAAACACACACATATACACACATGCGCACACACAAACACACGCACATAAACATATTTGTTACAATAGCTGATATCACCATGTGACATCAGCTGTTGAAGTAGAAACGCTGTGTGTGTGTGTGTGTGTGTGTGTGTGTTCATAGGGGTGAGAATGAATGCATTCTTGCCCTGAAGGACAATACTCTTTGTATTATGAGCAGACGACCATTGTCTACTTACTTCTAAGTATCGTTGTTACGCATATTCTTGAAATGTAAATCTGATGCTACCGGGATTTGGTCTCACGAATAAAGAAATGATTTCTATCAAATATGCTTCTTTAAAAGCATTCTTTTATGCTTACGTTTCTATTATATGTTAATGTTTATGTGCATGAACATGAACATATATGTGTGTATATATGTGTGTGTGTGTGTGTGTGTGTGTGTGTGTGTGTGTGTGTGTGTGTGTGTGTGTGTGTGTGTGTGTGTGTGTGTGTGTATGCATATACATATATATATATAATGATTCTATGCATCATACTTGATATATATATATATATATATATATATATATATATATATATATATATATATATATATATATATATATATATATATATATATATATATATATATATATATATATATATATATATATATATATATATATATATATATATATATATATATATATATATATATATATATAGGCGCGGGAGTGGCTGTGTGGTAAGTAGCTTGCTTACCAACCACATGGTTCTGGGTTCAGTCCCACTGCGTGGCACCTTGGGCTAGTGTCTTCTACTATAGTCTCAGGCCGACCAAAGCCTTGTGAGTGGATTTGCTAGACGGAAACTGAAAGAAGCTCGTCGTATATATGTATATATATATGTATATATATATGTATATGTTTGTTTGTGTATATGTTTGTGTGTCTGTGTTTGTCCCCCCAACATCGCTTGACAACCGATGCTGGTGTGTTTACGTCCCCGTAACTTAGCGGTTCAGCAAAAGAGACCGATAGAATAAGTACTAGGCTTCCAAAGAACAAGTCCTGGGGTTGATTTGCCCGACTAAAGGCGGTGCTCCAGCATGGCCGCAGTCAAATGACTGAAACAAGCAAAAGAGTATATATATATATATCGTTTGTAAAAAACATAATTCAACATAAATCCGAAAGAAGAAGCCCACTCTAAGAAGTAGAGCGGGTATATATTAAAAATGGGGAAGGCTGGTTTATGGGACTACCTTAGGTTTCCCGTCAATAAAGGGTTTAGCGTTATGGCGTATCGTTAGATCCCAAAAACCTGTTGGCCCAAGATCTCTCGAAAATATGGAGGAGGAAATGCTTCATTACTCAAAGGTAACAATTGGGGATTATCTCCCTTTGCTATTGGCTATCGACTTCCGCTTGTGCCGCATTTTGTGGGCTCCAAAAAGCTAGCAAGAACCTCATGGAATGTAAACATGGCCCGAAAATCTCCGTTCTGGAAGTAAGGATGTTCCCTGGTTCGAGTGAGTTCTTTAGGATTCTTGCGCGTTCAGTTATGCGCAATTTGTAACACTTCGTACCGCTGATGTAGGGGCCTGGGTTCTCTAAGATTTTCTATGAAACCGAGTATGGAACCCCATCGTCTCTTCGATGCCAAATGTGGCTGGCCACTGACGGTATCTTATTTCCGAAACTCAGAAGGAGAACCTGTGGCTGGAGAGATATTGCTTGATATTGTTCCTGGAACATCCAATGTATCTCCGTTGGTGTGTGTTGTCGGTGCTGTATCTACTGTTGTTGTTGTTGTTGTTGTTGTTGCTGCTGCTGCTGCCGCCACTATCGCTGTTGTTTGAACTGGGACTGCTAGTGTTGGCGTCGCTGGAGGTGGTAGTGGCGTCGGTAATGGTACCGTTACTGCCGGTTATGGTGAAGGCGCTGTCATTGTTATTGTGGTCCTCGTCATTGGTGGAAGAGCTGCCATTGCTGCTAGGGGTGTCATTAGCTGTGGCTCCGCTGGTGTTTCTGCTACGGCCACTGTCGCTGCTGCTGCTGTTTCCATTGCTGCCATTATTGCCGTTATTAATGGCGGTGGCACTGGACATGTTGCTGTTGCTATAGAGATTGTCAGGTCTGGTACTGAGGACGTTGGGGAAGCTGTTGGTAATTCTGCTGCTGAGGTTGCTGTTGTTGGTACTGCTGTCGATGCCATCGAGGAAACTGCTAATGCTGTCGCTGGTGCTGTTATTGTTATTGTTGCTAATATTGTTAACTGTGGCGATGGTGGCGGTGTTGCTAGTTCTGTTCTCGTATCTACGGCTGCTACTGATTCTACCGGTGGTATTGCCAGGGCTTTCATAGACGACCCCTTTGGTTTTGCAGTGGCCTCCCATTGGGCACCTGTTGCAGTCCCTGCATGAACATCCAGTCTCTTCCTGTGACCTAGGGGCGCCAACTAGGATCCTCTTAATATTGGGGTGACAGCTAAACGAGATTCTAACGTTGTGCCTGTTGAAAATGGGCCCGTAACTTCTTGTTTTAAAAATACAATAAACATCAGAGTAAGACGAAAATTTGTGCCAACACCGGCCAGTGAAAACTCCAGGTGCATGCCGACCTTTGGGGGTTGTTTTCATTGGCGCACCCAGCCACATGCTAGAATAAACCGTCCATTGATGTTGCCAATAGCCAACCGCCTAGGTAAAATCATGTATACGCGACTGAGGCAATTTTAAATTAAAATAACTATTTATGTATTATACATAACGTATGCAATCTGTCGATAGGCCAGTTACTACCGTATTTATCCTGGGACAAACAAATTTCGCCAATGTCGAATTTGTCTTTCATTCTTTCGGGGTCGATAAATTAAGTACCAGTTGCGTACTGAGGTCGATCTAATCGACTGGTCCCCTCCCCCAAAATTTTGAGCTTTGTTCCTAGAGTAGAAAAGATTCATCTTGAGAAAACATCTCTTATCGACATTTCGCATGCATATAGACACACACTTACACGCGTATACGCACACATGCATACACACACACACACACACACACACACACACACATTAATATAGCTCTACAGGACATAGCATATTCGCTACTGCAAGTTTTACCCACTGCATTACGATACTAAATCTCAGTTGTAAATTATAGATCTTCAACGAAATAACGAACATAGATGAAAGTTTCCTAGAATTAATACATAAGCACATTTAGCCCAACATCGTCAGATGACTATTGTAAACAGAAATTGCTTGAAAGAATTCTACAGTAAGACACCGGTAACATGCAATCCACGAAGGCCTACAGCCAAAAAGTACATATGCTACCAAAAAAATCTGAACACTCGTCCTGGATGTTCCGGAATATGTCATTACTCCCATAAACTCTTGTTGAATTAATTCTTGGTAGCTTCTGAGATTCTGACTCCAATCATAACTTCACCAAATGAAATGCCAGAACATTCAATCTACCAGAGATCTCTTTCAACATGATTATGAGCATTTAATCCATTATGTGACACATTTAAGAACTGTTTAAATAGTAATTTATACGATATCTTAGAACAAACTTTTTGTTGTTATATGTATGTATGTATGTATGTATGTATGTACGTAAGTATGCATGTGCACACATACATATATAAACTAAGGCGGCGAGCTGGCAGAAACGTTCGCACACCGGGCGAAATGCTTAGCAGTATTTCGTCTGCCGCTACGTTCTGAGTTCAAATTCCGCTGAGGTCGATTTTGCCTTTCATCCTTTCGGGGTCGATTAAATAAGTACCAGTTACGCACTGGGGTCGATATAATCGACTTAATCCGTTTGTCTCTCCTTGTTTGTCCCTACTGTGTGTAGCCCCTTGTGGGTAGTAAAGAAATAACATACATATATAAACTAGTAGTGCAGTATATGAATTCATAGAATCCTGAAGCAATTACAGAAAGCTCCGGCTATCATACTGCATAGTAATCCAATGCGGAGGAGTATAATTTAGAGTTCTATGCAGTTGAAATCCAGGAGATCCAATTGATGAAATTAATTCATGAGGAATATAGACCATAAAAAGCCAGGAGGTATGAGAGGGAATATATTTATTTAATCACTGATATTGATAGGATTACGGCCGTTTCGCAGCCTTTGCCTTGTAATAATAATTTCAGTTTAAAATATATTACTTTACGTCTCATCAATATGAGTTAAAGCATTGGTGTAACCATGGTGTTCTGGTGATCTGAAGAGCTAGCCTTCTCTATCTGCATTGATTTGTAAATGTGTAATGTGTAGCATTGATTATATCTCCTTTAAATTGAAAGTTTTGAGACTTGTGGGAGATAACTTAGATGAAAACTAAAAGGTTATTTCCCTTATTTCAAATGTTGTATATATTTGGTACCAGATAAGTTTGTAATCCCGTTGGTGAAACTGAGAGTAACAAATATGCTATGAAATATATTATAAGAATACACCTATTCATTCAATGTAATTACTGGGTTCTATATCATTCTACGTTTTTGCATGTGACAAATTAACTGTATATATATATATATATATATATATATATATATATATATATATATATATATATATATATATATATATATATATATATATATATATATATATATATATATAATGGT
>NC_142943.1:23835954-23860954 GCF_046866305.1 Octopus bimaculoides
GTGCATATATAAATAGATGTATATATATATATATGTAAGTATATATATATATATATATATATATATATATATATATTTCATTTTACTTTATCATATTATTTCATCCCTGACTCTGTAATAGTAAGAATATATGAAAGAACTATACATATATTTCCATGTATAGATGGATACGTCTGTGCGTTATTTTATATGTACACACATGTGTATATATATACATGTGTGGATATATGGAAATATACACTCTACATTTCGTGTGGATCTGATTGTCTACCAGACATATATTAATATTGATATAAAAAGTAAAAATGATACGAATATTAGTAAGAAGCATATATGTATGTATGTGTGTATATATATATGTGTGTGTGTGTGTGTGTAAATGTATATATATATATATATATATATATATATATATATATATATATATATATATATATATATATATATATGCATCTATATAAAACAATTTACATTACCTTGTAGGTGGGTGTATAGAGGAATATAAACATGGGGAAGGGGTTCAGAATACTTACTAATTTTTTTTCTAATTGTTTAAAAAATCATATAAATCTAGTTGGTAATAAATTACTTTAAATAGAGCCTGGTTTGAATACAGAATGGGGCCAGCTGTTTTGTTGTAATTTAGATCCTTAAAAGAGATAAGGAAACAGCTGATAAGTATTGTAATAGTTCGCTCTTCACTACATTATCACTTTTTTTTTATCTCATATGCTTAATCTTATTCTTCATTTAACTCTTTCTTCTGTTTACCACTTTCTTCCTTATAATCTGACCATGAAGATAGAATAGTAACTTATAGTCAACCTGGCCTTTTTTTGTCAATTTCTTTATTTCTGTATTTTGTATTCTGATTACAGTTGTATTTTGTAACACAAAGCCTAATATATTTTCAATTCAACAACCGAGACAAAATATTTCAAGTTACTTTATTATCAAGCCACGGCTGAATATCATCTACTCTTTAAGAGAACATAACAAATCAACCGATCTTAGTTAACAAATATGAAGACTTTCGACACAAGATTTGAACGCTGCCAAATTCCGAAAATGTTCCCCGTCGTGTTTGTGTATTCAGAACGTAGTAAAACTTTGAAAGTCACCTCATTTCATCGTATATATTGCAGCACACAAAAACTGCTCAACATTAATTTCCAATCAATCAAACGCCTGTACATTATTCCAAGAGCAGTTCATTTCTTACCCTTTCTCTCTGACAAGAACGGATGACAACTTGGCGAAACTCCAGGTCCTCGAGTTAGAGATAAGTCAAATTATACATTTGTTTGAATATGGCTCGGTTATTTATTTGCATGTATAGTTTTTATGGTATATCCTATACTTTGTATGTATGGTAATACTTTGTATAATGAATTCTAGACTATACGCACACACGCGCGCGCATACACATACACGCACATACACACGCACGTATATGAACTATATATATATATATATATATATATATATATATATATATATATTGGGAGAAATAGAAAAATCCCATAAATGAATATATTTGTACGTATTGGAGTATACCAATCCGTATATATGCACGTTCAAATTTAATTATATAGTTCAAGCTTATATAACGGTTATGTGTATATAAATATACACTAAATCTCTTTACACTTTTACTCTTTTACTTCTTTTAGTCATAGTTCTCCGGTGGCCATTCTGGGGCACCGCCTTGAAGAATTTTTAGTCGTATGAATCGATCCCAGTACTTTTTAAGCCTGATTCTTATCTTATCGACCACTAATGCCGAACTAGTAAGTTAGGGAGATGTAAACACACCAACACCGGTTGTCAAGCGGTGATGGGGGACAATCACAGACACAGACACACGCACAGATATATATATATATATATATATATATATATATATATATATATATATATATATATATATATATATATATATATACCGGAGTAAGCACATAAATGTGCAACAAGGTGGAAAAAACAGTACTCAAATACCAGAGTTAAAGTAATATGCTTTACTTAAAAACATCAGAAATATAACAAAAGCTGTTACTCAGAGTTTCACGTTCCCGTTCGTCAGACAGTTCGAACGGGAACGTGAACTCTGAGTAACACCTTTTGTTATATTTCTACTGCTTTTAAATAAAGTATATATATACGACGGGCTTCTTTCAATTTCCGTCTACCAAATCCACTGGCAAGACTTTGAAATTAGATGGCATCGCGCTCTGAGATCGAACTCGGAACTACGTGGTTGTTGGGAGGCAAATGCTTTAGTCACTCTACTACGCCTGTATCCATATTGTAGAACAGGATGGGCTCTACCAGGTTGGCTTGTCCTAGATATAATAAACGATGACCAAGTATTCGGTGGGCGCCTTCTAATCTACTAAGTTAATATTTTGTCAAATCTGTTCTACATCAGTATACCGTGACTTATATCTATCTAACAATTGGTTATTGCAGACAACATGTCTGCTAGGGTGTATTAATATTCATATACATAGTAATCGTTGAAACTTGAATGTTGAGCATATATGAAAAATATTAAATCCCGAGATTAATAAAATAATGCGTGTTGTTAGTTATTATAGAATGGAAAAGGTTGTAAAATACTACACAAATATTTCTGTAGTCACGGAGTATGTTCACATCCTTCATAGTAAAAAGTATGGATAAAGCTTCCCAAAATATACAATTTTCTGGCCCAAGCACAAGAAAACAGATCAGAAAAGTGAATTCATATAGTGTTATAGCAGTTAGCTGCTCAGGCAGTATGAATATAATATCTAATGCTGTAAAGAATATTTCTAGGCGGCCTACACAATGCAAATATATTTTCATAGTCTAAACTAGATATTTCCATTCCAGTTCATCAGTGTGCAAGGATCTTTGGGTCAACACGAAAACTTAATATTATTGTGATTCAAGTGACGATTATATTGAAGAAACATCATATTGCTTTCTCCACGCCTCCAAGAGAACTTGAACACTGCTAGTTTTAAAAGAAACACTCGTCACTTTTATATTATTGATGGTGGACTTAGGTAGATGAAGAATGCGCATGAGCACATCAGCGTTCAAATATATATATATATATATGCACCTAATATAGTGAAAGTACAGTAATAAGTCTCCGGTATGAGATCCTTGATACAGGATCTTACAAGTATAATCATTGCTATAACCTACAAACTATGGAAT
Organism: Octopus bimaculoides; assembly: GCF_046866305.1. Taxonomy (NCBI): domain Eukaryota; kingdom Metazoa; phylum Mollusca; class Cephalopoda; order Octopoda; family Octopodidae; genus Octopus; species Octopus bimaculoides. The sequence goes on from NC_142943.1 coordinate 23,839,162, forward strand.
TTTTTTATTATTATTCTTTTTTTTTTTTGAAAATACAGAAAAATATTCAAACCTTCCTTTGTCTTTATTTTATGTTTTAGATATCTACAGTTGTTTAGTTGATGAAGTTCGTTTGTTGATCTTTTTTGGATGCTCATCGTTTTACTATTTGTGCTATGCTTGTCGTTGCCTTTGTGTGTTTTCTTCTTGTTAATTGCTGTTGTTTTTGATAGTGAAGCTAGTGTTGGAGGCAGCGGCGGCGGCGGCGGCGGCGGCGGCGGCGGCGGCGGCGGCGGCGGCGGCGGCGGCTGTGGTGGCGGTGGTGGTGGTAGTGCTGTTGCTGCTATTGCTGCTGCAACTGCTGGCACTGTTGCTGGTGCTGGTGATGCTGGTGCTGATGCTGGTTTGACTGTTGTGATTTTTAGCATAGTTGTTTCAGTTGGCCGTTATTGTTGTACTACGGATTTACAACTCTGCGGCCTTTTCGGTGTTCCATTCACTTTCTGCGGCCTTTTTGACGTTCCATTCACTTTCTTTTGTGGTGGTCGTTTATTTTTGTTTCTCAGCTTCATCTGAAAATTATTTGCCATACCTCGATCTGCTCCTTTATGTCTCCATCGACTGATGAGAAAACGGAGGGAGAGAGCGAAGGTTGGTTGATGAATGGGGGTACACTTATGTCACTTGTGTCAATGTTAGTGTTGGTTTAACCCTTTAGCATTCAGATAGATTATTGTCAAATGTAATGCTTATTTATTCACATTGTTTTGAATTAAGCATGAACTATCTTGTATCTTCAAGATTTCAATGTTGTGACTGTTTATTTTGAGATGGTGGGGTAGGTGTGGGATGCCATATATAGCTGGTTTCAACATAAAACAGGTAGAATATTTTAGCCTGACATGACCGATTTAAACGCTAAAGGGTTAAGAGAGTGCTAGTAGTAAACACCTTTGCGACTATTTTAGTAATTTGGTTTCTTTTTCTGCAAGAGCTGATGTTCTTGTTATTGTTGCAGTTGATGTTGAGGTTGTGGTATTGATAGCAAAGGACTTTCAGTCTCTTGGCTACAGAATAGGAAAACCTCTGGTGTTTGATGCTACCGCAAAGCGAACACATGGTCTTTCTGTTTTCGACCACATCTCTTATGAGTTTCCTGCTTTCCTTGTAGCTGAGATGGAGTACCGTCTAAAAATTCTCTAGCGTATGTAGTATCTCCACCTGTACCTTGATATCTGCCTAATTCTTTTGGAGTTTGATCTTATATTCATTATTTCTCCAAAGGTCTTAATGAAATATTTTATATTTGATTTTGCTGGTACAATGGAGAATGTCCCCTTTTTTTTACGCGACTCCCTAAATACGATACTATCAATAACAATTCTTTTAAGGGGCATCCTTGTTATTTTCTGAGCCTCGTGTTTTTTGAGAGATGGAACAGCCGCCATCCCATATTCCATTTCTTTCCTCACATGTCACATTTAACCCCACACATCTTTCAAACATTTTTCTGTACTGTAATTGGATTGTCCAGTTCATTTTTCTGGCGTTTTATTGATTAACCAATAAATAAGGGTTTTCTTTCAATCCTTTCTATTCCTTCTGACAGTTCGGCGAGAAAATCTTTTTTCACTAATCACACCATCAAATGTGTCCCACTCACATTTATTAGATAACATTCACAAATGAGCTTGCCTTTTATTCTTTTAGTGGTAATAATGCACTGTTGTTGCTGCGATGTTGTCACTGTTGTCGTTGTTTTTGTTGTTAATGTAGTTATTCACATTGTTCATATTGTCGTTGTTGCTCTTGTTTTGTTAATCAAACTTTGCATATTGTTGATGTTACTTTTGTTTTTCACATTGTTTGTATTGCTGTGGTTGTTGGTGTTTTCTTGCAAGATTAAACGTTCCTACTTTGCTGCAATGACAGCTCTCACTCCCTACCTTGTTGTCCTAATCTTCTTCGACTATCATTACTGATGAACCTACAGCCATCTTGAATTTCTCCAAAAGTAAATATGACATGGACAGACTTCTCGCCAAAAGTTAAGGAATTCAGGGTGAAATAGCCAATTTTTTTTAACAAACTCATGAGAATCGAAATGAAGGAAAGCTTCATCGCCAGGGAACAATAACAACAACGATAATAATAATAATAATAATAATAATAATAATAATAATAATAATAATAATAATAATAATAATAATAAAATATTCAGACAAATACATAACAAAAACACCAGGACTTACAAATATATATAACATACAGAAAATTGCACTACTGGGTACTGCACACATTCTACGCAAAACACTTTTAATACAGTAAACATAAGAGCACCACAGCAAACCACAGCACATACTCAAGGCGCACAGAGCTGCGCTCGGTAGTGAAGTGAAAGCACGTTATAAAAATAAAACTACTGAACAATAATAATAATAATAATAATAATAATAATAATAATAATAATGATGATGATGATGATGATGATGATTATAGTTTCTAATTTCGGCAAAAGGACAGCAATTTTGAGGGAGAGAGTGCTCAACTGGTATGTATTTCATTGACCCCGAAAGGAAGAAAGACAAAGTCAACCTCGACGGAATTTGAACTCAGAACGTAACGACAGACGAAATGCTGCTAAGCATTTTGTCCAGCATACAAACGATTCTGTCAGCAGCAACAACAACAGCAACAACAACAATAATAATAATGATGATGATGATTTCAAATTTTTTGCCACAGGGTCAGCTTGGGGGAGGAGATCAGATCGATTACATCGACCACTGTGTGCAACTGGTACCTATTTAATCAACCCCGAAAGGATGAAAAGCAGACTCGACCTCGGTGGAATTTGAACTCAGAACGTAGCGGCGGGTGAAATACCGCTAAGCATTTCGTCCGGTGCGCTAACGATTCTGCCAGCTCGCCGCCCTAACAATAATAATAACAATAATAATAGTAATGATAATAATAGTGATTATGAGAAGAAGAAGAAGAAGAAGAAGAAGAAGAAGAAGAAGAAGAAGTGTTTGTAAATTAGGCAGAAGGCCAGGGATTTTGAGGGAAGGAGTTAGTCGATTTCATTGATCCCAAAACTTTAATGAAAGGGTAAGAGATGAAGATTGACGTAAAGAGTCTAAGCAAATACTTCAGAGCATTTTTCCAACGCTCCATTCAAACGATTCTGTCAGCTCGCTGCTATAGTAACAACAGTAATGATGATGATGATGATGATGATGATGATGATGATGATGATGACAACAATAACTTTAATGGAAGTTTTTGTTGATGTAACATGCCCAGCAGATCATTACATCAATGATAAAGAAAACGAGAAAATTGCAAAATATGCAGACTTGCGAACAAATGCCAAAAGAAAGTGGAATGTGAAAGCAAGAGTGGGACCAATTAGAGCACTTGTGTCGGTAACGAAAAGCCCCCAGAAACACCTTGACACAATTGGAATCTATCCTAGCATTACGATATTGCGAAAAACAACACTTTTGAGACCAGCAAATATCCTGCGGGAAGTATCATCTGAGGTTACATAATTTGAGTCAGTTAAACAATCCACTGGTAAGAAAATCTCCACTGTGTGAATGAAGGAATAATAATAATAATCATTCTTTTCTAATTTTTTAGCAGAAGGCCAAACATTTTAAAGGTAGCGGTTAGTTGATATCATAGAACCAAGTACTTGACTGGTACTATATTTTATCAACCTCGAAAGGTGGCAAGGTAAAGTTGACCTCGGCAGATTTGGAGCCAAAAAAAAATCGCTTAGTGCCATTACTCCTTGCTATTTTTGTGGGGTTTTTTTTTACTTCAAATTTCGCCGAGGTCATTTTTGCCTATATCTCTTCGGGTTCGATAAAATAAAATGCTACTCAAGTACTGGGATAGATTTAATTGACAACCACCTTCACTCAAAATTGCTGGCCTTGTGCCTCTACCAGAAAACATTATATTCATATAAATTTTATTAAAGACCTTTCAATATCTCTTTTATCTATGCATTCCAAATGACTCCAGCCTAAAAGAATCAGTCTGAAGCTGAATGTACAAGCCACTCCCATTATTCATAAAGGTCAGTCTATGAAAAAATCCCGACAGTATAAGAGAAATAGCTATGCGTAGTGTCCATTGATGGTTATAGTAACATGTTCATTGCGAAAGTTCGCCGAATTAACAGAAAAAAAGGAACCACTGTATAGTCTTTCAATCTTTAAGTCAATGTTACAAATCTACGGCAAACGTTGACAAAAGATCGACTGCTTAATATCTAAACAGACGATCGCACATGAAGCGCCTAAGTCAGCTTAAAGGCAAATAATGCTTAGACGTAGTCAGTTGACAGATCGGTCTGCTTGAAAAGCCGGCGATTATCTTCTAGTCACGTCTTTTTGCTCTTGTTCGCTACATAACAAAGATAATATTAAGCTTTATGTTATATTTCTGAGCAAGGAGATATATACACATCCATCTATCCACCCAGCATTCAAACATATAAACAAACAAACACATACACACACATATATATATGTGTGTATATATATATCCGCAAACGCGCACGCACACATATGCATACCTACGTACATACATTCATACATACATACACAATACATACATACACGTACACACATGTATATATATATATATATATTTATATATATACATATACATATACATACATAATATATATATATATATATATATATATATATATATATATATATATATATATATATATATATATATATATATATATATATATATACATATATACATGCATATGTTTATATATTATATATATTTATATATATATACATACACATATCTGTGTGTGCGTGTGTGTATATACATTACCTACATGCATATGTATGCGAGGGTGATTGTGAAAGTGTATGCATGTATATATGTATGTAAGTACTGTCACAGCGGCTACAGCCTTGATACGTCTTATGACGTTGTTGCGCCATATCCTATTAGCGATGGTCGGTCCTCAATTTCATGTTATATGTCTCGACCAATAACATCAATGTAATTGGGTGATTTACCTGCTTCTCTTTAGGGTGTGGAAATCTCCAAAATCGATGGTCTGTTTTCCAGCAGGGGAGAGTGGCCAATGTTGTTGTGTGGCATTAGTAAAGGAGGTGGGTGGAATGTATCCATAAACTTCTTCGGTCCTTTGCAAAAGATAGATGGATTGACCGACAGATATGCCGACAGACAGACAGACAGATAGATAGATAGATAGATAGATAGATAGATAGATAGATAGATAGATAGATAGATAGATAGATAGATAGATAGACATAGATTGATTGATTGATTGATTGATTGATTGATTGATTGATTGATATAGATATATATTTAAAAATCCAACGAGCTGGAAGTTTATTCAATACATGACTTAGTTATCTATCTATTTATCTATCCATCTATTTGTCTGTCTGTGTACACTTATATACGCACACGCGTATATACGAACATATGAACACATGTGTGCTCTCATTTAAAGAAGTACATACAAATACACATTGAATAAAAGGACAGAGAGGGAGGGGAGAGGAGAGACAGAGGGAGGGGTAGAGGTGGTGTGATAGACTTTTTCTTCATTGTATTTATTAATAAGAACTTAATCTGTGTGTAGTTTCGAAGGGATAATAAAGAGAATTGGCCAGATTTACACTGAAAGTTTTCTCGCGCCGCTTTTAATCGCTAGGTTTAGCTAATGCACTAGTCTCACATCTCATAAGCTAAAGGGGATTTCTGAAGATTATTGATGTCTTTGTGCTGTGGTTCCACAATTTCAGACTGTTGACAATGAAGCTAACGTTTACTGTCTACTCCAGCAGTCACTAGTCAGAAAATCTAAAACCGAGTCATATATCTGGTCTGTGATACAAATGTTAAAGTCATCTATGTCAGGATAGGTTAAGTTTTGTCTTAAGGGATATTTAGATAATTGTCACTGGAAGACCAAGGACATTGAGATAAAGTTCATGAAATGCTCTCACACACATACACACGCACACACATACACACGCACGTACACACGCATGCACGCGCACACGCAGACATACACACATACATACATACATACATACATACATACATACACACATATTTCAGCCAGCATGGCCACAGCTCATTACAAAAACACAAGAATATATTAATATTCTCGGTATCCTGTATATCCTCTTCAAGAAATCCGAGGTTTATCAGATATCGATTGTTACAACTATAATGATGTTTATTTATTGTTATTATAGTGCTGCTGACGCGGGTACTTCTAGTTTACAGCATACATACCCGTATGAACAAAAGTGAGATCTGGTAAGCTATTGGAAAAAGGTTTAAGTCGGACAGTTATTGTATAAGGGGTTTTCTACAGACTTTAAATCGACCTCACTCTCAAATTAGGAGCCATGTATCAATGTTAGAAATTATCATCATCACCATCATCATCATCATCATCATCATCATCATCATCATCATCATCATCATCATCATCATTATTATTATTATTATTATTATGATTATTATTATTATTATTATTATTATTATTATTATTATTATTATTATTATTATTATTATTATTATTAGGCAGCGAGCTGGCAGAATCGTTAGCACGCCGGCATTTCGTCTTAGCGGCATTTCGTCCATCTTTACGTTCTGAGTTCAAATTCAGCCGAGGTTGACTTTGCCTTTCATCCTTTTGGGGTCGGTAAAATAAGTACCAGTGAAACACTAGGGTCGATGTTATCGGCTGGTCCCCTCCCCACAAATATGAGGCTTTGTGCCTCCAATAGAAAGGATTGTTATTATTATTATTAGTAGTAGTAGTAGTAGTAGTAGTAGTAGTAGTAGTATCATAGATGTCGCACAGTATACAATACAGAACTTTACACCATCATCATCAAAACACGAAAACAAGAAAGCATCTTACTCAGTAACAAAAGAGGCAAAGGAATATCAAAGTGAATTCCAAATACAACAAATTCCGGAAATAAACATACGAGAAACAAGCAGAGAAAAAGCTAAGCGCATGAAAACCCATGCTAAAACTGCTGCCTTAGATATTCTTACTGATTAATGGCAAGAAAAACCTCTCAATGGCAAATACCCAAAGAGAGCGAATAATGTATATGTTGACAAAGACCTTACCCATCAATGGCTAATAGCCTCTGGCTTAAAATCTGAAACAGATGGGTTTATCATAGCAGCCCAAGATCAATGCCTACCTACAAGGAACTACCAGGCCAACATATTAAAGAACGGCAGCTCCCCATTATGTCGTGTATGTCAACAACAAAATGAAACCATTGATCATGTTGCCTCCAAGTGTAGTCTTCTTGCGCCTACAGAGTATCTCAAGAGGCATGAGAGAGCTGCACAGTATATTCACTGGGTAATTTGCAAAAACCTGGACTTGCACCATGATAAAAAGTGGTGGGAACACAAACCACCTCCAGTGCTCGAAAATGATCACATCTCACTCCTCTGGAACTTCACCATTCAAACTGACAGAAAGATAGATGCAAATAGGCCAGACATCATATTGAAAGACTTCAGACAAAAATCATGCCTCCTCATTGATATGACTTTTCCAATCGATAGAAACGTATCTGTCAAGACCTACCAAAAACTGAGCAAGTATAAAGATCTTGAAATAGAAATTAGCGAAATGTGGAACCTGAAGACTAAAACAATACCTGTTGTCATGGGTGCCCTGGGAATGATAGCAAAAGGGGCTGATTGCTACCTAGCCCAGATACCAGGAAACCCCAAAATGGCAGAAATTCAAAAGATAGTGCACATGGGAACTGCCCATATCCTACGCAAAATACTTTCTATGTAATCTCAAGTTTTAAAGCAAACACATAATTCTCTTATGGTTTCTTAAATATTCTCTAGAACAACACTATGTACAAATCCAAATATATGGTACCCTAGGCATAACACCTACATGAACTTCTAACTTGTTGTCTCTTGAGGTCTCTGGGTGAGACTTGGAACCAACTTGTACAAACGTAAAGCAAAGGTTAAACATAAAATAATAATAATAATAATAATAATAATAATAATAATAATAATAATAATAATAATAATAATAATAATAATAATAATAATAATAACATCGAAAAATATCTTAGGAATGAGAACTTTTGCCCCGTGGTGGAGGAAGCACGAAACTCTCCACCATTACTACCATCTACTCAAGGTGAGGACAAATCTATTACCTTGCATCGGCCTCCTTCCTCCGACTCAGGCCTCGCAAAATCAAAGTCTTCATTGACACCGCACCAAAAGGCCTTTGTCGGAGATAAGAGAAAAACTGATTATGAAACAGAGGTCGGCCCAAATTGAAGGGCCTAAGACATGACGGTAGAAAAACAAAATCCGTCACAACTCCAATTTAAAAACAAATCAACACCAACATCAACGTCATCACAAGACAACCCATTTTTACAAACACATTCACTACTACAAAAAAAACACAGAAACAAAATGAAATACCCGAGAAACAAAATGACCAACAGTCACACTCACGGGCAAGTACTTCCTTCAATTTCACTGTTCTTCAGAAGAGCAATACTGAATTGATTGAGGAAGTTATTAATAACAAAAACATTACAAGTGGAGGTTTTGCGGAACTCCTCCAGAAAACGCCACCGCACAGGATATTAATCCAAATGAAATTCACCAGGACATTGGAGGGTTTAACAAGTACCCCCCCCCCAAAAAAAAACTTCCTAGAAAAACCCTTCCCCACTCCATCAAAAAGAAGACTGTGTCAATAGTTATCCCTGACGACCAAGGTACGTAATGCCATTTTCTTTCCTCTAAGTTATATGGCTACACTTAGAGTTGGCTGTGTAAATGTTCGGGGCTATTTTTGAAGACTGCGAGATATTCTCATCTTGTGGTCTGTCGAGAGCGGGCGGTGGTGTAGCAGTGTTATCCCGAAAATCATTCGGTCTCAAAGTAAGGGCATTCTTCTTGGATATGGACGGTAGGTTGGTGGATCTAGATGTGAATGACTGAAGGTGACGCCTTTAGATTGGTTGCCGTGTGTGCTCCGGCAGGGGCTGGGAGGCCAGATTTCTTCAGGCGTCTAGAAACATTCCTGGGAACGTCTCGCACTTTAGTACTAATGGGGGACTGGAATAGTATTTTGAACACGTGGAAGGATTGTATGGGTTTAGTACATAGAAGTGTGTGTAAAAGCCTCAAAAACCTACTCAGAAACTTCCAGCTTTCTGACAGGAATCGATTGAATTTCTCTGATGTGCCGGCGTGGACATGGAGCAATCACAATGGATCATCCAGATTGTATCTTGATGAAGTATTTGTTAGGTCAGTGGATAAGGATAGTATAGGGTGTCCACAATTCAAATTGATCGGCTACACAGCCCACAAATTTGTGATCTGCACAGTCGATTTAGATAGGACGCGTAGACAGGGACCCGGTTACTGGAGGTTGAACGCGTCCTTTCCGACACGCAAAGACTACAAGGACCAGATTAGTGAACTAGTTAAACGGCAGTTGATGGGGCAAATCGCTAAGAGCCGGTGATGAATAGCCCTGAAGAGGGTGATTGAAGCAGAATCGATAAAGTTTAGCAAAGAGTTAGCAATAGAAAGAACTATGGAGAACTAGATAGAAAACTAGAAGAGGCAATTATTAAAGGCATCGCGACTGACGTGTTATTGGCGAGAACGGCTCTTAACCATTTCTTTGAGGCGAAACACGAAGGTTGCGTTGTCACAACTAAAGCCATTGCGCTAAAACATGAGGAAACTAAAGCCGTCCTATGGTCTCGATCGGTAAAGACGCGACGTGGCAACAAAACCATGATCGGATCTTTGACGGATTGGAACAGATGCATGCTACATGGTTCTGAGCAGATGTGTGCGGGTTTTCAGCAGCACTTCACGCAACTGTTTGGAGGGAGTGATGGGTCAAAATAGACTTTATCTCGTATCTAGATGGCCTGTAGCGGATCTCGGCAGCAGACGCGAAGTTCTACGAAAAACCGATAACGGCCACTAAAATACGAGAGGCGATGAACGATTGCACAAGTCGCAAATCGCCAGGTTTAGATTGTCTGCCCTATGAATTCTATATATTTATGCCAGATTTGTTTGGCAGCCTCTTGGCACACGTTTACTGCAACTGGCAACACGGGAGAATTATCAGTGCTGTTAGTCGGAGTGTAGTGACACTGCTGAAGAAGGACGCCGACAGTGAGGACATACTAGAGAACTTTCGGCCCATAACTCTGCTAAACACAGAGTTTAAGATTTTGGCAAAGGTGTTAGCGAAAAGGTTGTCGATTGTCGTTCGTAGTCTAGTAGAGGAAGCACAAACGTGCACAATCCCGAAGAGGTCTATCCTCGACAACCTCCACCTTATTAGATACATCATAGTGTGGGCTAGGACGAAAGCTGGCTTCGGTGGGGCCCTGATCAACATGGATCAATCAAAAGTATTCGATAGGGTCGACCATCGCTACCCGAAGCCGACCTTAAAGCGTCCGGTTTCGGACTCGTTTTCAGTGGCTCGATCACTGCAATGCACAGCGACATCTGCTCGGTAGTCAAAGTAAATGGCCATCTATCGGAACCGTTTAACATCGCACGCTCAATTTGTCAGGGCTGCCCGCTGTCACCTCTTCTGTACGCGCTGGCTCTCGAGCCACTGCTGCTGAAGTTGGGACAGTTCAGGGGTATCCCTTTCGAACTGGGCTCGAAAGAGCAGTATCTGCATACGCGGACGATGTCGCCGTGATGATGTCAGGCGCCTCTGAAGTGGAGACGGTCGGTTCCATTCTAGAAGAATATGAGTGGGTTTCAGGGGCTAAAATCATTGCGAAGTCGGTGAGCTTGCAACTGGGTACCTGGAGAAGCAGGTCGATGCCGCCATACGGCGTCGTCGGACTCTGGATTGACGGACCAGTTAAACTGCTCGGGATCTGTTACGTCCTGATCTCCAGCTGGATAAGAATTGGGACGAGGTTACAAACAGGGTGACCAGTCTTTCTCAGAAATGGGCTGAGAGACTGTTGTCCTTGGAACGTCGGGAAGAGATGGAGAATGTCTACATCGCCTCCATTATCATGTATCGTCTGACCATCGTGCTTTGCCCCAGTTATTGCTTGATCAATTTGGAGCGTCTCTTATTCATGTTCCTGTGGAAGGGATGCGTTCCAATGGTCAGGTAGTCAATCTGCTGTCAGCTCCCTCTAAGTGGCGGCTTAGGCATGCCAAGGCTGTTGATGAGCAGACATGCGCCCAGGTTGCGCCACCTGCAACGATTTCTAGAAGGCGAACGTATGTGGGCTCCGTTTGTGAGGCACGTATTTCCGCAACTTGTCTTTTGACGGAGCTGCAGTCCTGGGAGAAGGATGGACCAAGACTGGGCGCCTGATACTTAGAATGTCGTCAGACGCTCACTGTCCTCTACCAGTCGGGCAATAGAATCGGTGGATATTCCACTTTAGCTATTCATAGAGGATTAGTGATGGGAAAGTGCGACGACGTTATGAGGGAGACTCTGGGCGTTGACGAAGATAAACTGACCAATCTGTTCCGGAGGACTTTCAGGTCGGGAACCATCATGGATAATTTCCAGATGTCTTTGGCTTAGCAGTGCTATCGGGCGGCGCTACTGGTTCGAGATAAATTCTACAAGCACGGATTTGCTGCCAGACGAGCTTGTCCGAGGTGCTCACAGAGCGACAACGTTCTGCATGCACTCGTTCAGTGTCCGGCAATTGCCGACTTGTGGGGTTATGTCGAACAGCTGCTGTCGCGTGTTGGACGGATCAGCCTGTCGTCTGAGTCTATAGCGATGATTGCCCCGCCGCCCTCTTTTATCGAGCAGGCAAGGCAGTTTTCCTTTACCTGGTGGCTGTGGCGAAAGAGGTTATCTGGTGGACGAGGCTGAAAGGAATGAGGGCAGAGACATTCTTCTTTGGTTAAGTCCTTATCGACTTTTTCAAGATTCATTTGAAAAAGAAAATGAGAGTGGAGAGAGAAGTGCTGTCCTCGAGTGAGTTTATGAAAAGTTGGATGTAAGTTGCGAAAATGGCAAGAGTGGATGGTAGCACTCTCAGTGTAGACTGTGAGTTGAAGGAAAGGAGTTGGATAAGATATTCGTCCGAGGTATTCAGGGGTATCTTAGATGGTGGGGTTTCTCGATCATCCTTAGAGATCTTCCTGTATCAGAAGGACCAACCCATCACAATGTTTTTCTTATTGTCGTATACTATATATACTTCACTTCTTTTAATGTATACTGTGTATACTTCTCCATTTTCTTTTTTTCTTTTTTTTTTTTTTGATATATCATTCCATTATTTGTAAACCACCCCCCATTATTTATGTCTGTTTTTGCTTTGTCTCCCTCATTCTTCGCCCTGGTGGAAAATAGAAAGAAATGAAAATAATTATTTTTTTTGTTAAGGCGGCGAGCTGGCAGAATGCTTAGCGGTATTTCGTCCGTCGCTACGTTCTGAGTTCAAATTTTTCCGAGGTCGACTTTGCCTTTCATCCTTTTGGGGTCAATAAAATAAGTACCAGTTAAATACTGGGGTTGATGTAATCGACTTGGTTACTCCCCCAAAACTGCTGGCCTTGTGCCAAAATCTGAAGTCATTATTATTATTATTATTATTATTATTATTATTATTATTATTATTATTATTATTGGGGAGACCCTGGGCGTCGACGAAAACGAACTGGCCAGTCTGTTCCGGACAGCTTTCCGGTTAGGAACCATCATGGATAATTTCCAGATGTCCTTGGCTTAGCAGTGCTAACAGGGGGCCCTACTGGTTCGAGATACATTCTACAAGCACGAATATGCTCTCAGATTAACTTGTCCGAGGTGCACGCAGAGTGACGAAACCTTCTGCACGCACTCGTTCAGTGTCCGGGCATTACTGACTTGTGGGATCATGTCGAACAGCTACTATCATGTGTGGGACGGATCCGTCTACCGGCCGAGTCCATAGTGATTATTGCCTCGCTACCCACCTTTAATTGGGCAAGCAAGGCAGTTATCCTTTGCCTGGTGGCTGTGGCGAAAGAGGTTATCTGAAGGAAGAGGTTGAAAAGCATGAAGACAGATACATTCCTCTTTGGTACAGGTCTCATTGACTTCTTCGAGTTTCCCTTGAAAAGGAAACTGAGAGTGGAGAAGGAAGCGCTGACCTTGAGTGAGTTTATTGAAAGGTGGATGAAAGTTACGAAAATGGCAAGAGTGGATGGTATCACTCTAAGTGTAAACTTGTGAGTCAGAGAAAGGGAATTGGAGAGGGCACTTGCCCTTGATGTCCAAGGAGATTTTGGACAGTGGGGTTCCTCCATTATCCCTAGAGGTCATCCTTATCAGGAGGACTACATCTCTATCATTCCCGCTCTTTTCTTCTTAACCTTTGTGTACTATGTACATTTCCTTTCCTTTTGCATTGTATTCCGTGTATACTTACACAATATTTTTTTAATAATTTCATTTATATGTAAATCCCCACACCTTGTCTGTTTTGTATAGGCCCTCTCGTCCTTCGCCCTAATGGCAAATAACTGAAACTGTTATTATTATTATTATTATTATTATTATTATTATTATTATTATGCAGTAGTCTTATTTTTATAACGTGCTTTCTCTGCATTACCGATCGCAGCTCTGTGTGCCTTGGGTACGTGCTGTGGTTTGCTGTGATGCTCTTATGGTTACTGTATTGAAAGTGTTTTACGTAGGATGTGTGCAATTACAATTATTATTATTATTATTATTATTATTATTATTATTATTATTATTATTATTATTATTATTATTAGTTCAAATTATACCTTTCATCCTTTTGTGCTCGATGAAATAAGAACCAGTTGAACACTGGGATCGATTACATCGACCCATCTCCTCCCCCAAAATGGCTGTCCTAGTGGCAAAATTTGAAACCATTATTATTATTATTATTATTATTATTATTATTATTATTATTATTATTATTATTATTATCATTATCATCATCATCATTATTTTTATTCACTACTCTTATTTGTTATTGTATGTTTATACTGCTCAACTCAAGGCACGGCAATGCTGCTTATCTTGGGAATGCAGTGCCTTGTGTTATTTTCCGCGTGTTGTGTATAAGTCTAAGTTCTAGGAGTTAGGCTTTACATTTGTTTTTATTTTATTTCACCATTCTCATGCAATCTATTGTTACTTTTTCAATCCCATCTTTCTGAATATCGCTATTTCCACGCTGTTATATTTGGTTATTGTCTGCATTTCTTTTAGAGATACATTACTGTCTGTTGAAACTGATGAATACATTAGCTGGCATTCTTATTCTTGTGGTCTTAATCTCTCAGTCTGAATATATTGGCATGTATGAATTTATCATTCTCTGGTATCTGTCGTGGTGTATGTTTGCTTTATCTCTTTTCTGCAGGAAAGCTTCGATTGTATCATGTCAGTATATATTTTCTTTTGACTTACACCTTTGCATCCAGAAAAAAATATTATCTGTTTCTTCATCATGTTCATATAGTTTGCAGTTACTTTATGTATATATGTTTTTGATAGTTTCGGTTGAGATTACAGATTTCTGCTGCTATTAATAAACCTTCAGTTGCAGTTTTGAGTCTTGAGTATTTCAGCTAGTCCTGAGATTTTCTTCATCCGCTTTGGTTCCGCTCAGTCTTACCGAGTTCAGTATTAACTGTATGGCTGCATTTTTTAAAATATCTCCTTAATTTTGGGTTATGTAATTTTCGGTTTGATGTCTTTTTTTCCTATTGTTTCTTCATCTCTTCATCCGCTGCACAATTCTTTGTTACTCCCAGCATCTATTTTATATATATATATATATATATATTAATGCAGTAAACATTTTTATTTTTCCTGAATACTGATGGTTTTTATAGCTGTGTATATTAAAGTCACCTTTGGCTTTCATCCTTTTGGAGCCGACAGGAAACTGCCAATTCAGAACGGTAGATTAGCGGAACAGTAAGGTCGGAATAGGTTTTTTATAGTATTTGTTTAAGCAATTTGTGTGATATACTTGAACTGTCGCTAGGTTTAACATCACTATCTAGCATCTTAGATGCCTTTAGTGAAGGCCGCTCTTGCAAACATTCAGACTCGGTTTCCAAGTTTTTAATAACTTCCTTCCTCCTCCTCTTCAATCGTGGCGACCCTGTAAAGGGTTAAGGCTTAAATGCTGCTGGGTGATGTAGTTTAGCCAAAGGCCAGTCATGAATGAGAAAACCTATGGTTGAGGGTATTTTGGCCGTAACCACTCAACTGTTATTCCAACATAGTGTATCCAACGACTCCCCGACCTTTCTTTTTTTTTTAAGACAGGGTGATGTAATTTAAGAGAGATCTATCTGCTAATTTTAACTGCTTTCAAATTTGAATGTGGAGGAAATTCGGCAGGCGAGAGGTTCCCCATTCTTTGTTAAAGATGTTCCCTTGGTGATGATGTAATGATGGTAGTGGTAGTGGGGGTGTAGTAGTGATAGTTGTAATTTTGTGATGTTTTTATTGTTGTTGGTGGGATCTTGTTGATGTGAGATTGTTATTGTTGTTGGTGTGATCTTGAAAGAAAATTGGTGTGCTTCTGGAGATATTGCCTAGTATAGCACTGGTATCTTTGTTTTTGATATAGAGTAGTTGATAATTATTTCTAACATAAGTACAGAGTCTGAAATGTTAGGGAAGTTTAGTTGATATAGCCCCCAGTACTTAACTAGTACCTAATTTTATCGATCTTGGAAGGATGAAAGGCCAATTCTGAACTGGTGAGTTTCTGTTGGCGGGATTTGATCTCAGAACGTAAAGAACCGGAACAAATAATGCAGCTCATTTTTTTTTCTGACACTCAAAAATCTGCCTATCCACTTCCCTCGATGTTGTTGATTATAGTAAAGATTAAAAGAAAACGAAAAGCATGGGAAAAGAAATAGAGAAAACGAGAGTGAAAATAAGAATGTGTGATTTTTAGAAAAGAGAGAAATGTGAGAGAGAGAGAAACTATAGAGCGAATAAAAGATAAATAAGTAAAGGGTGAGAAGTGGCGGTAAGAAATGAGACATTGAAGAAGAGTGACAGTTCAGAGAAAAAATAGAGAAGAAGGGTTGAAGAGAGATGAAATTTCAGTTGGAGGGAGGGTTCTAGTTAAAATGGAGGGATGGATAAGTGGGTAGGTGATATGAGTTGAATGGAAGGGTAATTAGACGTACAAGTATGTGTACTTATGTGCAGAATAAACTAATGAACAAGATGTTTGCTGTCGGTGGGAGTAACTTTGTCGTATTGGTGCGAACATACCGGAAGTGTCATGGCGGCGACATGACTTCGTTTTAACAAACATGAACCTCTTAAAGGAGTGACACACAGACGTGAGCAGGACAGGTGGGTGAAGATGGTTAGTGTTGATTTGAAGGAAGTGAGGAAGTGAGATAGAAAGATGGTCAATGTTGTTAAGCCGAAAAAGTGATAGGAGAGCTAACAATAAGAAAAGAATAGGTAGACGACATTTGTAATACAGGTAGAGTGGTGATGGATGGTAAAAATGCGAATCTGTAAAAGTAGTAGTGTGGAGGTTGAGCAAAAAAATCTGTTATGATGTTGCGAGAGAGTGATGGGGTAGAAGGATATGAATTTGCGAAAGATATATGTATGTGTGTGCTCACATAGGTATATGTATGCGTATGTGAAAGTGTACTTACGTTTGTGCGTATGTGTGTGCATGTATGTATGTATGTATGTATGTATGTGTATGTGCATGTGTGCATATATGTGTGTATACGTGCGTGTGTCCGTGTGTGCATATGTACATGTGTGTGAAAGGGAGGGGAGAACGAGACGTTAACGATGTAAAATAAAATCATCTATTTGGACAGGAAAACAAATAGTAAAAAAAGCCAATAGCATAGCGTTTAAAGAGGAGTTGTTTCAATTTATCTTTCAATATGGCCTTTTTATTTAAAGAAGAAAAAAAACAAGAGAAAGAAAGTGGGTAAGTTATGAGACACATTAGCTAGTTGTATTTGAGCAGCTCCTACAAGGAATTCGCCCAAGTAGTATTTGAATAAGCCAGACGACATCAAAACCTATTTAATCAAACAGCTGTCTACACCATAGCCACTACTTTATACCACTTCATATCACGCTACACTGCATTACAGTTCACCATTCTACGTACACAACATCAAGCCTCAGAATAATACTCTACACTACATCATGACTCACCTCAACACAACCGGCAAATATGATACCAAGCTCAACATAGACTGCACAGTAGACCATACTCCAGATCACATACTACAAACATATTACACCACGTTACAGTTTACATTAGAGTTAACCACAATGTTACTTCTCCATGATGCACCACTCCACAACAGTTTAAAATATGATACTAGATACAACACCTCACTGCACCACATCTTCAACTCTATAACACATCATTTTTACAACAATAAACACAACACTACGCCATGTTAGCGTGCACAACATCACACATTACTTCGCTTTGTATTTATATTAAACTAATTCAAAGCACATCTTGACACTATGTATTGTCAAACGATTTTCCATCAAATCACACCACACTACATACACTGCACCATTGTTGTTGGCACTCCGTCGCTTACGACATCGAGGGTTCCAGTTGATCCGATCAACGGAACAGCCAGCTCGTGAAATTAACGTGCAAGTGGCTGAGCACTCCACAGACACGTGTACCCTTAACGTAGTTCTCGGGGATATTCAGCGTGACACAGTGTGACAAGGCTGACCCTTTGAATTACAGGCACGACAGAAACAGGAAGTAAGAGTGAGAGAAAGTTGTGGTGAAAGAGTACAGCAGGGTTCGCCACCATCCCCTGCCGGAGCCTCGTGGAGCTTTAGGTGTTTTCGCTCAATAAACACTCACAACGCCCGGTCTGGGAATCGAAACCGCGATCCTATGACCGCGAGTCCGCTGCCCTAACCACTGGGCCATTGCGCCTTCACACACTGCACCATACTACATTACGAATTGACACATCACACCATAATAAACAATGTGGTGTCTCGTGAAAGCCACAAACGAACCACTGGATACCAAACCACATAACGCTACATAACATCACACCACACCTCATCATATTCCATTTAACCAAACAAGCCAACGAGAGAAACCTACGCAGTTATACGACCAGCTAGAAATAGCTATCAAAATTCCCAAAATCCAACCTACTAACTTAAAATCGTGAAGAACACATTGGACATTAGTTCACAAGAACGCATGAAGATGACTATTGGAATGAGGTCTGCTCCAACAGAGCTTATCTGCAACTAAATAATAACATTTAACCACACTAGATTGCTCTGCACTACATCACACAACACTACACCAGTCGTCAGTAAAACTCGTCAAAGCGCATAAAGCCACCAAAGACTACTATACAAAGCATTAAACACAGTGCTACACAACACTTTACACAATGTTTCATCATCCAATTACAATCAACACTACAACGAATCTGCTACAGTCCATCATTGGAGACTAGCGCAAAGAAGTAATGTGTCAGATAAAGACTCATTACTGATTTCTCTCCCCTTATTCTCGTTATGAACTTAACTCACTCTCGACATTGCCCCATATACTTTATCTCGATAATCTGTTTCCTTTCCTATATTTATTTCTGTCATACTCCAATTTTTCTTCAATGTCATCTTGCACACATTGGGATAATCGATGCATTTGAGCATATAAATAGATACACAATTAATCTTCGGGGTCTTTTCGAAAAGTCCACTCTGTTGGAAGCATGACTGCTAGATCTCTGGTACAAGGTTACATTCCATTCTACTAGTTTCAGGGGCTCTGAAAAAGATCATGGGTACAGCATCTCCTTCTAATACATATACATACTTACACACACGAGCGCGTGCATTCATAGATAGACAGACAGACAGACAGACAGACAGACAGACAGATAGATAGATAGATAGATAGATAGATAGATAGATAGATAGATAGATAGATAGAGAGATAGATAGATAGATAGATAGATAGGTATGAATGGCTATATAGATGTCTTGTCACTACTCGTGTTTATAAAAACTTGTACCATAATGTCATTTGGAATTCAGGAATAATGTGTAACTCAGTACAGCAGCCGAAAATCGGGATTCTGTTGTCAAAGTTGATATCCCAGACCCTAAAGACTAAATTTTCGAAGCCCTTAACCAGATTATAGGCCATGGTATATATCTATTGCTTAAGCACTAACGTCAACCTCTCTCTCCCGTTCCTATGATGAAAACTAATACAAGTTTTTAACAAATACCTCCAACTTGTAAGATTTCTTTTGAGTCATTTGAAGTTTTCTGAGAATGGTATTTGAAAGATTTCATTCATTTGGCATATTTCTTCCTAAGTAATCCGAACTTGTATTCTGCTTGATTTTTAACTTTTACCTCACATTTATCTTTAATCTACTTTAGTTGTTCATATTTTCTAAAGGTCTGTCTGTTTAGTAAAGGAGTTACTATATACAAAATGACAGGTCGGCTGAACTTTCACTGAAATTCAGAATTGATGAAACCCAGGGGTATGATTCTTTATCCTTAACTTCTCGTATCAAAATCAAACACATACACAAAAAGAGAAAGTTACCACCAATCAATCAATATAAAACAGCTATTCTTGATATAAATTCATCTCCCTCCAATAAAACAACGCAAATAGTACAGATTCGATTCTTATCAGAATATTCCCCCAATCCACTCAATCACTAATGTCCTAACACTTACTCTACATCCTCTCTACGACTCTGGAGATTCAAAGTTTATCAATAGTTTCCTCTCCATCGTTTTGCATGTATTATGTCCATTGGTCTATTATATTGTTCATGCATCACACTAACCATATGCACTTTAAAAGAATGCGGGCGATTTCACATTCTATTGACTTGCAGATTTCCAAGCATTTATTTGTTCAATCAAACATGAGAACATATCTGTATTGTATTTGCACAGGCATACACTAACATGTATACACACATACGCGCACACTCATATACACAAACACATACACACACAAATATATGAGTATGCATGTGTGTATATATATGTATGTGTGTATGTATGCATGTATGTGTGTATGTATGTTTGTGTATGTGTGCGTGTGTGCGTGTGTTCATGTGTGCGTGTGTTCGTGTGTGTGTGTGTGTACGAGCATGGACATAATTGTGAGGTTAAACAGTTCACTGCCAAACCATGTGATCTCAGACTCTATCGCACTGTGCAGCACTAAAACTTCGCTTCGACTTAATGTCTGAGCTTGAAATTTCGTTGAAATGTGCCGGAGCCAGAGGTTTATTGTTGTTACTGTCGTGAGCATTGGATAAAATGCTTTGCAGCATTTATTCTGTCTCTTTTTATGTTCTGAGTTCAATTTCCATCGAGGTCAACTTTGTCCTTCATTCTTTAAGAGTCGATAAAATAAGTACCAGTCGAGTACTGAGCTCAATGTAGTTGACTGACACCTTTCTTTTCAATATTGTTGGTTTTGTAAGGCGGCGAGCTGGCAGAAACGTTAGCACACCGGGCGAAATGCTTAGCGGTATTTCGTCTGCCGTTACGTTCTGAGTTCAAAGTCCGCCGCGGTCGACTTTGCTTTTCATCTTTTCGGGGTCGATAAATTAAGTACCAGTTGCGTACTGAGGTCGATCTGATCGACTGGCCCCTCCCCCAAAATTTCGGGCCTTGTGCCTAGAGTAGAAAAGAATATTGTTGGTTTTTATGCATAAAGCAGAAATCATCATTATTATCCAGTTTCGAGAATGTATGACACTGATTACATAACTAAACGAAAAGGCAAATTTATTATAACAAAGATGATAATGAACGGACTATCTCTTAAATGAAAAAAACTGAAAAATATGTATACCATAAAAATTATACGCATATCAATAAATAACAGTATATACACACAGCACACGTACATAGATAGATAGATAGATAGATAGATAGACAGATAGACAGACATCTCACACATATATGTACACATACATATAAATATATCTTCGGAAGGAGTTCGTTTCCTTTATTTATACATACATGTAACCATTTATCGGACTGCCCGTTCTGTACACTATTATTCTATTGTCTATCTGTTTATCTGTTTAACTATGTATCTATCTGTTTATTCATGCATGAATGTATATATTTGCGTTTATATATGATTAGGAATCTGTATGTATACGAGCGTGTGTATGTGAATAACTGTGCGTGTATCGTTTGAGCTTGCTTGACTGCACATACGTTAATATGTTGTTTACAATTAACTATGACGAGGTTAAGTATGTTTTTATGTGCATTTATTGTGAAGACATTGATGGTTAAGTAGTTTGAATAAGAAATCATGACTTGTAAATGATTAGACTCAACGATCATATGAATGGTGATATGGAAATGCAGCTGATAGCTAACCCATTCTATAAGAAGCAGTCAATCAGCCTTCCACAGAATTGAAACACTTTCGGATATTTCTGACTGATAACATTGCGTTCTGCTAAACTCCGATAACTTCCAATAAAATCCGATGAATTCCAAGATTTTGGTCGACTGAATATATAAAAATAATCTAGGCAGGCGTGGCTGTGTGGTAACAAGTTTGCTTCCGAACCACATGGTTCCGGGTTCAGTCCTAGTGCGTGACATCTTGGGCAAGTTTCTCCTACTATAGCCTCGGGCCAACTAAAGCCATGTGAGTGAATCTAGTAA
>NC_142943.1:23870954-23873454 GCF_046866305.1 Octopus bimaculoides
CAAACTCTGGTGGAATAAAATCCCATCGTAGCTGTTAGCTGTTGAGGATCTAGCAGAGAAGCTTGAATTTGGTCATTCAACTTTTCATCGACACCTGTGTGCCATCGGAAAAGTCAGCAAATTGAGTCAATGGGTTTCTCACAAATTTTCTGAGTCTAATCGCGCGCCGAGAGTGAATGTGTGCTCTTCGTTGCTGTCATGTCTCACGAATGAACCTTTTTGGGACCGAATAGTGACTGGTGACAGGAAATGGGTTCTCTATAAAACTGTCAAGTGCCGAAGACAGTGGGTAGGGAAAAGAGAAACACCGGCACCCCAAACTAAAGACGGTATTCACCCACGTAAGGTGGGTGAATATCTGTGAATATCTGTTTGGTGTGATATGAAAGGTTTAGTCCACTTTGAACTTTTGAACCCAAACCAAAACGATAACAAAGGAGATCTACTGCGAGCAGCTTGAGCGGCTTAAGTCAGCGCTAGTAGAAAAACGACCATCTTTGGTTTCAAGACGAAAGGTGTTCTTCTACCTGGATAATGCTCGACCACCTACAGCGAGGATGACATTCCAAAGGCTGGAACAGTTTAAGTGGGAAACGATGCCCCACGCATCATATTCGCCGGACATTGCCCCATCTGATTATCATTTATTCCAGTCTTCAAAATCATTTGGACGGAAAGAATATAAATTCTATAGACGAGGTCTATAGTAATGGAGTATTTTTGTCACAGACAAGTCAATCGTGTGTGTGTGTCTGTGTGTGTGTGTCTGTGTGTGTGTGTGTGTGTGTGTGTGTGTGTGTGTGTGTGTGGGTGTGTGTGTGTGTGTGCGTGTGCGTGCGTGCGTGCATGTGCGTGCGTGCGTGCGTGCTTTAGTTTGACTTTAATTCTCAATTTCTCGATGGAATCATAAAGGCGATTCATGGTTCTTGTGACTACCTCTCCCTTCTCTTCATTTACATTTGGCACCAATCGCTACCAAGCGATTGTACTACCTTCTGTGAACGCAGAGATAATTAAATAAACAAGAATTTATGTTGTATATTATGTAATATGCCTTTATTCATCTTTGTTCAGATTTATGCCACTGGCAACTCTGTATTTCGTTTCATTTCGATAGATAGATAGATAGATAGATAGATAGATAGATAGATAGATAGATAGATAGATAGATAGATAGATATGCATGTGTGTGCGCGCGCGTATTTCTTCTTTGATGGTTTTATGCTGAATAATTTGTCTTTTCTGCCTGCAGCTTCGAAGAGCGCCTCTGAGTCTATATCATATAGGTACACTTACCTGTGCATGTGTACACATGTGTATGCATGCGTGCGTGTGTGTATGTGTGTGTGTGTGTGTGTGCGTGTGTGTATGTGCGTGCGTGTGCGTGTGTGCGTGTGTGTGTGTATGTTGGTATCACTGTACATGCATACGTTCATGTAAAATTACTGGCCGTCCTACTTTTTTTTTATCATATTGTACTCTATACTCACGCTAGTGCAAAGCTTTGTTCGCGGGCAAATTTCAATGAATCTTCAATCAAGAATTATAATTGAAATTTTCTCCTCCGTTTCAACTTGTACTGCCACTGTTCGCTACCTGTGAATTTATTAACCCTTTAACCTCACACTCAGTTCCCACTTTGATTTGTTGTTTTGCCCGCTGGTATTTTGCTATTTGCTATGTTAATGACGTTTACTAATACGTTAAACATTCTCTATCTGCAACCCATTTTACTACATTATCTTTAAACGCATGTGTTTGTTCTTTACCGCCAGGCTAGCTCTGATCAAAAATATTTGGCGATTATCCTTCTTGGTTTTACATAGTGTATCGAGGGCTACATTATGTAATAACTTATTACGTTTTTTGGAGGGGTTGTGTCAACAGGGTTTGATTTGATGGAGATGTAACTCCTATTTTTGCAGATCAAATATTCGTGTAGATTACTTTGGCTGTATGTATAAACATACTATTGCAGTGCTAAATCCCCTAACAAAGTGTACTGTGGAGGCCCTACTGTATTCATCTAGTGAGTTTGGAGAGGCTCATTTATCTATAAGCGAGGGCGTGGCTGTGCGTTAAGAAGTTTGCTTCCCAATCACGTGGTTCTGGTTTCAGTCCTATTGAATGGCACCGTGGGAAAGTGTCTTTTACTAAAGCCTCGGGCTCAGCAAAACCATGTGAGTGGATTTGGTGGAGGGAAACTGAAAGAAGACCGTCATGTGTGTGTGTATGTGTGTGTATGTGTGTGTGTGCTTGTGTCAGTGTTTGTCTTCCACCTTCGCTTGTCAGCCAGTGTTGGTTCGTTTATGTCCCCGTAACTTAGCGGCTCGGCAAAGAGCCTGATAGAATAAGTTCTAAGCTTAAAGAAAACGAAAAAAAAGAAGTATTGGGGGCGATTCATTCGACTAAAAGTTCTTCAACGTGGTGTTCCAGCATTGCCGCAGTCTAATGACTAAAATGTGTAAAAGATAAAAGTAGTTAAACTAAATACTATTCT
>NC_142943.1:23875954-23900954 GCF_046866305.1 Octopus bimaculoides
TATTCGGCTGTTGATACAATTCCCTTCTATTGTTTCTCAAAATTTTTGATCTACTGATATTTATTTATTCGTTGTTGATATGTAGTACTTTTACTTGACTTTGCCATATCTCTCTTTATATCTTTTCTCTCTTTAGCTGCCTGAAAGCTTCTGTGTCTTATACTTTGCTTTCTTTGGAATTCATCCTTATGTTTCCTTCATTGTCTTACCCTCCAAGATCTCTAATGAGCTGTTCAACTTGATTTTCAAGTCTCTATTCCCACCATGAACTTTGCTCGACTTCCGACTCCATGAATGTCTACAGTAACAGAGGCTGCACACATTAACGTCTGTTACATTCACAACTTTGATTTTCGCTAATAGTTTAACGAGTCTCTATACTGCTTATATATTTTCGAAGCTGGTCACCTCATTCTGTTGAAGTATGCTTCTTTTCTCTTCTGTAATTTCCTTTACCTCCATCAAGTAAAATTTATTTTCACCCTCACTACTTCTTTTTTCCTCATTGATCTTTCTTCTATTTCTGGTTCGATTTTTCTCCTATGTAATCATATTTTACTTCTTTCAGTCTGTTGACAATCTCTTCCAACTGGAATTACAACTTTTTTTCAGAAATCTTTGTTCTGTTGCGAGGAACATGTCCCCCTCTATTCATATTTTACGCATTCTTTTTCTGTATCCTATTTTGCCCGGCTTGCTCCTGTAGTAATATCCCATAAAGATTTTGTTGTTACTTTGAGACCACCTTCACCGAATCCTTGCAACAGTAGTTGTATAAGCAATAGGTTCATTATTCTGTAAAATTGAATTGGATACTTGCTGTGCGAGAGGTCTTTGCTTGGAGATCCAGTCTTATTGATTCAGTTGTGATATGAATTTTTATCTGTAGTGAGGTGAAGCAACAAACGCTATTTTTATCATGACACCATCTTTAAGGAGAAACTACCGGCCAAGGCTAAAGTGGTCCTCCTCCCAATACATTATGGTCTCGGGATAATCATTATTACTGTGACCGCGCATTGCTGACTTGTGGAGCTTTGTCGAACAGTTATTGTCACGTGTAGGACATATCCACCTATCGTCCGAGTCCATTGTGAAAATCGCGCCGCCTCCTTCCTTTGCCCAGGAAGGGAGGGCAATTTTTTCTGTCTGGTGGCTATGGCAAAAGAGGTTGTGTGGTGGATGCGATTGAAAGAGTTGAAGACGGGTACCTTCTTCTTTGGCAAAGGCCTCATTGATTTTTTCAGGCTCCACCTGAAAAGGAAAGTGAGGCTGGAGAGAGAGGTACTATCACTCAGTAAGTTCGTTGAAAAGTGGGTGAATGTGGCAACAATGGCCCGCGTAAATGGGCCTACTCTAAGTGTGCGACTGTAGGCCGGATGGAAGGGAGAAGAGAGGGTAACTTCCTGAGGTGCCTTTGGTGTTAAGGGGTCCAAAGTGCGTGAGGTCTCTTTGGTCACCTTACGTTGGAACTCCTCCCCCGCTTTGTTAATTGTTGTGTTTGTTTGCTGTTTACACGCTTAACCTCCCTGTCCCTCATCTGTGTATCATCCTCCATGTTTTGTGTTCGGCCCTGGTGACCGATAAAGAAAGTATTATTATTATTATTATTATTATTATTATTATTATTATTATTATTATTATTATTATTATTATCATTATTATTATTATTATTATAGCTTGATTTCGGGGCATTTTAGTTACTACCCGTGTTTCTATCTGAGACCTAAGACTAGTAACAATGTTATAATGATAGGAATTGTTTCAAGTGGTGGACTGTACCGGTTAGTGCAAACTTTTGGACATCCTGTATATTTGATTTTCCAGATATTTTATCAATAAATATCGAAGACCCTTTTTTAGATATGCCTAGAGCTCCTACTACTACCGGTGGAGGTTTTGTTTGCAGCTCCCACATTCTGCTGATTTCTATTTCGAGGTCCTTGTATTTAGCTAACTCTTCGAATTCTTTGACTGAAATACTTCGATCAGCTAGTTCTGTGAAAGCTATTAGTTAGCAGGCATTTTGTCGGTGATCTTTGGTAATAATATCAGGTCTATTTGTATTTATTTGTCCGTCAGTATGGATGGTAAAGTCCCACAGAAAAATAACTCTATTACCTTTTGTGATTGGTTTCCGGTGATGTTCATACCAGTTCTTTGGAATGGCAACAGATATTCCAATGTAGTACTGCCCTATTCGATCATGTCTGGTTTTGTACTCGGATATTGCGAGTTTAAACCAGGCATCCACAATGTAGTCGATGGTTTCAATACTTTTATAACACAGTCTACAGTTTGGGTTTGGACCATTGTGTTGAACGTTTGCTTCGTAATTTGGTGTGAGTAGAGATTGATCCTAAACTGCTATTATAAAACCTTCAGATTCTGCCTTTATCCCTAAACTTCACAACCACTGATGTGTTCTTTCTTTATCTATATATGCTTCCCTTGTTCGTTTGGAATTTTAACCATGGTGCGATTATTTCTCTTGCCATTTGTTTATAAGCTTTTCCAAATCTTCTTTGTCGTATTTTGCTACTTCTGTCACTATTGCAGCTTTGGCAGCTTCATTTACATTTAAGTTTGGTTCTCTTTTATACTTCTATACCTCTTTAATGACAGAATGTAGCTTTTGCTCTCTTTTTGTAGTAGTTATCCTAGATGTATCCTTTTGTAGTGGTTTTGTAGGATAATTCTAATGGATGAGGCCTCTACCACCCCCTTTCCGGAGAACGTAGATTCTATGAACATCAGTTTTTGGATGATGCATCCTGTTTACTGTCATTAGTTTTCTCGTTTTGGTGTTCATTCGTTGGAGTTCATTTATATTCCATTTAATTAGATTATAACTGTACAGTACCACTAGGACAGCAAGTGAATTAATGGCTTGAATCCTATTCTGGAAATTCAGTTCTGTTTTCATAATCAGTTTTACCCTCGCAGGTGGGGCCCAGTTAGAATTTTCTTCAGGTTGAGTAGCCCAACCCGCTCATTAGGTCTCTGAATAAGGTTTGTTTAAGGATGCTGAACGAAAAACCCATGTTTCCAGGCATGAATTATTCAAACCCCAAATAATTCCTCTCAACACATGGCTATGATGCTCCCCCACTACTTCTGCTCGTGATTAGAGATGCACATAGCTTCAGCCACCAAGGGACATGCTCAACTGGTTAAGGTCAAACAACTGACAAGCAACTCTGTGGAATTGAGCAGAATATTTACTGTAGCCTATCTTTTATACCAAGACAAAAAAATGTGCATGATAACACTTCCAACCAGTTAAGATCAGAGGCCAAGAGCGCCACTGCCTCATTATTATTATTATTATTATTATTATTATTATTATTATCATCATCATCATCATCATCATCATCATCACCATTATTATCATCATCATCATCCTCACCATTATTATTATTATTGTCTTTTTACCCTTTCAGAGATGTAAAGACAAGCTAAACACCCTGGCTATTGCTGTCATGAATGAATGGCCTGGAGTAAAATTACGCGTGACTGAAGCTTGGGATACACAGGGCCACCATGCACCCACATCACTTCACTACGAGGGTCGAGCAGTGGACATAACTACTAGTGATCGAGTTCGATCACGCTATGGGATGCTGGCGCGTTTAGCTGTGGAAGCAGGCTTTGACTGGGTTTACTACGAGTCAAGAAGCCACATTCACTGTTCAGTGCGATCGGGTAAGAAGAATTTCTCTTTATATTGTCTTGAAACCTGAGCTATTCATGTCCGAACTCATATTCTGCTTGAGACCGCCATTTATTTTGTACAGGATACAGAAGAAAGTAGCTGGATGACGTTTTTAGTGTATGAAGAGGTGTGAGAATATATGATGCTGTTCACTGGCAGAAACAATTCTGTTTCGCCTATTCCGCTTATCTGAGAATGTTGTTAGGAAAATGTAGTCTTTCAAATTATAAACTAAGAAAATGGAGAAATATAATCCACCTATCTGATAAATGATGCATGCAGAAATACAATCATAGCTTTAAGCAAGATAATTATCATGTAACTAATGAAGTTCAATTAGCTATCACTAACTGATAGTTAACTAATCCTTTTACAAATCATAATAGTCGTTGGGGATTATTCTAATCTTCGATCTTGTAAGTATAAAAAAGATAAGTTTCCCTTGGATACAACGATGGTCTATCGCTGATGACTTTTCCTGTGGAAGTAAATGAAGTTCAAATACTCTTTAATTCTGCGGTTACGTCACAACAGATAGTCATACTTATTTGAGAGTTAAGTATCGATGGCCAGTCTTTAAAATAAGTGTCTTCTACCCTGTAGACTCGTTCATCCGAGCTCTGACAGTCCTGGACATCAACTGAAAACGACTTTAATGTCCAAATTATGTTCCAGCGTTCGAGAAGGACAGGACTATTTTACTTCTTATTTTCTGTAATCTGGCGTTGGTTTCTAATATTGGTTTCAAATTTTAGCACAAGGTGGGATTGGGTCCCTTAAAATCGCGCCCAGAGTTCAACTGGTACTGATTTTATGGAACCCGAAAGGGATGAAAGACAAAGTCGACCCTGGCGGCATTTGAACTCAGAACATAAAGACGGATGAACTGCTGCTAAGCATTTTGCCTGGCGCGGTAACGATTCTGCCAACTCACCGCCTTGGTGATTTCTAATATTCCAACAGTAATTGTAAACATTCGATATTAGATTGTGTTCAGTGTTTGGTGAGCAATAAACAGCAGAGGTAAGCTTCCGACAACCTCATGAATAATCAATAATTTCATATTTGACTATTTAATGCAACTGGATGAAATAAAGAAATACTAAATGAGACGAGCGTTTACGAGTATGCACGTCCGCATTACGCTCTCCGTTTGTGTGCTTCAAAGCCTTATAATACCGTAAATTTTAGTTCTTTCGTTTTGTTTTTTAATCACTGAGATTTTTGCGGGACACCTTAATCCTCTGAATTCTTAAAATCTATACCATCCCCATGTAAGGTTGTTTGAAATCACATGCATTCACATTTATTGTTACATGCACTTTGTCTACCGAATTGCTTTGGGTCTTCAAACGTTAATCTGTTCCCTGTATCTGCCAGTACAAAGTGAGATTAAACAATTATAACGACAGCTCTTGTCCGTCTAAGAAACCAAATTTAAAGGATTAGATTAAAATATAGATTCTCTACTTTAAAATTTATTTGGAAATCGTTTAATAAAATAATTGTAAAGAGAATGGCGTAGGGCCATTCTCTTTTTAATTATTTTTCTATACACATACACACACATATGAACGTACATACATACATGCATGCATGCATACATACATACATACATACATACATACATACATACATACATACATACATACATACCAATCTTGTGAAATTAGGCTTCTCAAAC
Organism: Octopus bimaculoides; assembly: GCF_046866305.1. Lineage (NCBI taxonomy): Eukaryota > Metazoa > Mollusca > Cephalopoda > Octopoda > Octopodidae > Octopus > Octopus bimaculoides. The sequence goes on from NC_142943.1 coordinate 23,881,354, forward strand.
CAGAAAGGAGAAATCTGATTCGGAGACTACAGATCCAATCCAACTTCCTCTGTCTTGGTCAATGCGACGAATACACGCTACACACGTTGCTTCCAAACACTGCTGTAAAGTTCTCGTTATTACTAAATTTATCCTGCGCTATAGTGGTACCAAGCTGATAGCCATCCCATAAAATTACTCTGAAAGATGAAAGTAATAACTGGTAGCCGGAATAAATAGCATAGGGGCTTTTTATGAATGCACTCAAAAACGTTTCACATAAACGAACTTAAAGGATATATATCGTGGCTGTTTGGTAAGAAGCTTGCTTCCCAACCACATGGATCTGGGTTGAGTCCCTCTGCGTGGCACCTTGGGCAAGTGTCTTCTATTATAGTTTCGCGTCGATCAAAGCCTTGTGAGTGAATTTGGTAGACAGAAACTGAAAGAACCCCGTCGTGTGTGTGTGTGTTTTGTGTGTGTGTGTGTGTGTGTGTGTGTGTGTGTGTGTGTGTGTGTGTGTGTGTGTGTGTGTGTGTGTGTGTGTCTGCCATCGCTTGATAACCATTGTTGGTGTGTTTACGTCACCGAAACTTACCAGTTCGGCAAGAGACCAATAGAATAAGTACCAGGCTTAGAAAGAATAAATCTTGGGTTTGATTCGTTCGACTACAGGCGGTACTCCAGCATGATCGCAGTCCAAATGACTGAAACAAGTAAAAGAATAAAATATATAAAATATATATATATATATTATATATATCCAATATCCTCACCACGCACACCACTAGATGAACACTCCTGCACATTGTTCAACTCAGTACCCACACCACACACTATTATGCACACTTCCACACACACTCACATGTACATGCATTCACACACACCTTCCCACTCCACACACACTAACACCCAACACCTCCTAATTCCTATCTCTCGTCATCCCTTTCCCACCTTGCACCTCTATGCATTCCCACACAACGCGCAGTATTCACTACAAAAAGCACACACAATGCACATGCGCACAAGATGCCTGAACACTGACAATCAACACACGCAAAAACGCACAACTTTCGCGCATAAACATACACAATACACATACACACTATAGGGTCACACATACATACATACACACACACACGCACACTCCATGCACTAACACACACACACATACACACACTCCATGCATTAACACACACACACACACGTGCACACATCACTCGAACAAACCACACATCAACTGCTATACACAAACGTTTGCACATTGTCGAAGAGCGTAGGCACGAAACGTCGAAGACTTCTCGAGCATCAAACTAATACAGCTGCTTGTTGTTCCCCCACCTGTCTTCGTCTTTTGTTTTCTGTTAATTTGAAGTGTGTGTGTGTGTGTGTGTGTGTGTGTGTGTGTGTGTGTGTGTGTGTGTGTGTGTGTGTGTGTGTGTGTGTGTGTTTCAATCATTAGACTGCGACCATGCTGAAACACCGCCTTAAAGTTTAATCTTATAAATCAACCCCAGAGCTTATTTTTTAAACTTTGATACTTATTCTATCGCTCTGTTTTGCCGAAGTGTTAGATAACAAGGGCGTATCGATCCAACACCTATTGTCAAGTGGTGGTGGAGACAGACACTCCCTAACTTAACGGTTCAGTAAAAGTACCGGATAGAATAAATACCAGACTTAAATTTAAGTACTAGGATCGATTCGTTCGACTAAACATTTCACGTCGGTGTCCCAGCATGGCCGCAGTCCAATGACGGAAGCAAGTAAAAGATAAAAGACATAAATAATCGTACATATAAGTCCAAACTTCCCTGTAATTTTGATGCTGACTTGACCACGTTTTCTGACCCTTATTCAGCCTTAGTTTTGTTTTTACCTTTCACCCCACTTCCTAAGACCATATTATGAGGGCTGCGATAGAAGAAAGAAGTAGGTGAGACGCGTGCATATTATCTTTGTACACTGAAAGTATAATCTATATTAAGCAGCTCTTGAGGATGACGTTATTTTTCTATAAATATTGTTTCTTTTAACCGATGCATATTCGATAAAAACATCAAAAACAAAAGCTAAGATCGGGGGAGAGTCCTGTCTTTTTATCAGTATCGTGGTCGTCGTTATCATCATTACCATAATCGTCATTATAATAATAGTAATTATAATAATAATTATTATCATCATCATCATCATCATCATCATCATCTTCATCATCACCATCATCATTATCATTATTATTATTATTGACTCTCGTAGCGTGAACACATATTTTTCTTCTCTCTCTGAAACACGACTTTCTTCAATCATTACCAAATGAAAATATTTCGGGGTACTTGCCAAAAAGGATAGCCCGTCCCGATACATGTGGTTAGACAAATAAACGTTTGTTTTTACAGACTTTATTTTATTTGCTTCCACATTTTCACCACACTTCACATCAAAATATCTGGCAGATACGCACGTCGTACAAAGAAAATATTACAAAAGTAAAGAAGTCGAAAAGGGCGGGTTAGAAACGAATGGTACCACAAAATTAACAAAAAGAGGGAATAATGAACTTTTTAATGAACAATTAATAGAAGAAAATATTTTGAACAGTCTAACGGACAGCTTTGAAAATAGCGGTAACAGCAACAACAATACTCGCACAGAAACAAGCATATTAATTCGTTCATATAGAACTTTGTTGAAGCCAGTTCTGTCTCTGTCAAGACAGAAACGGAACTTTTAGATTTTACAGAAATCTCGAGAAAAGTTAGTTGCAAGAATCTGCGTCTTTGCTGAAGACTCTAATCTAAAAGAAAAAGCAAAGAAAAATTATATATCCCGACTTTTTAAAAAGTAGGAGTATGAAATTTCAAAAGTTCTCTCAGTGGAAAAGATAAATTCATGGTACAAACAGTCTGTAGCACTTTCAAGAACGAAGACTCCGTCAAAACACCGGATGAAATGTTGTTAGATAATCCATAATCCACAAACCGGTGTTCCAGTATATAGAAGAGAAAAATATATGAGCGACGATAAGGGATATTAAAAACGATGTGAATCTGTGGCTAGTAGTTACTTTGTATCGTATTACGAGCAAGATGAATTGTGACCAAATGGCATCAAAATGTATTTGCGAGTTCTAAAGACCCTCGAAGGCTAGAAGAACGTACTGGATCTGTGCCCAGGTAAAAGCACTAAGACAAAAAGCATTAAATAGGTGATGCAAAACAAAGAGCCTAGTTGCTACACATGTAATTAATAAGAGTTATCTCGGAGACTTTTGCTTGAAAGAACTAGAAGCAATAGAGAAGAAAACAAAATTACAAAGGTGATGAGGTCATCAAATGCAGCAACAAATGTAGCAAACCTCAGTTTCCGGGGCACAATCAGTCAGAGATCTGGAAATGACAGAGATCACTTCGTACCTAGTCCTTAAAACAAGCGAGCAGACTGCCCTTCGTCCATTAACAATATAAACCAGTAGCATCGTTCCATCATTCTGTTACAAAGAAGTGATAATGGTGCAAAGAAGTGATAATATCCAAACAGTTGGGGCAAGTACAAAAGGAAAAAAAAAGATGTCACAAAAGATCAAAAGAAACTAAATCGGGTGAGGAGGGACAACTTTCTCAAAACAACAATGAATCTCTATCTCGGAGAAATAATGAAGACTATGAAGAAGTGGACGATCAACCGAGATTCACCGTCCTTCGAAAATCAAAACAATAGCTAATAGACAAAATCACGTATTCCGGTTATGTAAAAATGGCAGCTGAGGACACGGGAAGGACAGGTTTTATGAAAAATTTATAAAAAACCATTACAACAAATTGAAACAGTCTTACTCTGAAGACATGGGTTGTTATCTTCCCCAATCAAATAAAAAAGTTAACGAGTGACTTCGGAAGCACGAAACAGCAAATAAGCAACGTCAGACGGTAACTCTAACCGCAGATTGCAAGAAAACTAACCAGTAGCTTTCTTCACCGTATATGTACGAGAGCCCAATCCAATTTTCATGTTTTATTTCCTTTTAATTATACCTTGTTCTAGTTATTGTATGTTTTATTATGCATTTCATTTATGACTGCGTAATTACCTATTATATAAATTTTTAATTTGTCTTTAATTGTAAAGCATTTTTCATCCTTCCCTTCGTCTCTATATAACTTTAGTTGTCCTCATCGCACACGTATTTCAACGAATTTTTATTTCTCTACGAACCCATGTGGCAAATAAAGAAAGCATTATTATTATTATTTTCTTTTTTTCAATTTTGTTTCCATTTCTTGCCGAATGTCTTCCCGACACCTGAGGCAAAGAAACTCACTGTACACATTAGTAGGCCATTAAAATAAACACACCAGATTGCTCATTTACAAAGTCATGTGATAGAAAAAATGGGGGAGGAAAGACGGAAAGAAAAGGAAAAGAAGGAAAAATGAAAACAGAAAACAAAGAAAATAAAGGGGAAATGAAAGAAAATTTGCAACGACAGTGCTCTTCTCAATACGTATGACGTACCAGTTAAGACATTCTTTTGCATTTCCTGCATGAAGGGTAAACCAGGGATCATCCTCAAATAATTTTCAGTTACTTTTTTGATCAATCCAAGTGTTCCTACAATCACTGGCATTTTAACCTTCTTAAGAAGCCACATTTTTTTTCGTTTTCAATCAGCAAATCTTCATATTTTCTGAGCTTATCAAATTCTTTTGCCGAGAGGATTATTATTATTATTATTATTATTATTATTATTATTATTATTATTATTATTATTATTATTATTATTAAGGCGGCGAGCTGGCAGAATCGTTAGCACGCAGGCAAAATGCTTAGCGGTATTTCGTTTATCTTCATGTTCTGAGTTCAAATGCCGCCGGACTCGATTCTGCCTTTCATCCTTTCGGGGTCGATGAATTAAGTACCAGTTACGCACTGGGATCGATGTAGTCGACTTACGCCGAGGTTGACTTTGTCTTTCATCCTTTCGGGGTCGTCAATAAATTTCGGGTCTTGTACCTGATCGCCTACCGTGAAATATAAAAAGGAACTTTTTTTCAGTTTATCGTACTTCGATACGAAAAACATCTACAACGTTCCGTCTCAATAAACCGACTTTGAAAGTTGTTTTTTGTATTTACTACGGATTGCTTGAAGCTAACGTTTTCATACGCCTCGATCCTTGGATCTTATATATATATATATATAAACACATACATACATACATATATACATATATATATATATATATGTGTGTGTGTGTGTGTGTGTGTGTGTGTGTGTGTGTGTGTGTGTGTGTGTGTGTGTGTGTGTGTGTGTGTGTGTGTGTATATATATATATATATATACGTAAATATGAAGAATCAACATTAGAAATCTTTTGGGGAAACCTCCAATTAAAGGACGAATCCAAATTCAAACTTTATACACCTACATCGCAATAATATATATATACCTATACACATACAGTTCTTTTAACCTATCTCTTTGGGTTGCTGCTGTTTTATCGGACTCTAAAGGACAAAAGACAAAGTTGACTTGAGCGATATTTGAGCTCAGAGGGAAGGTAACGAAAGAATTAGTACCAGGTGTTCTGCCCAACTTTCTAGCTACTGAGAGACACTGTCCTTTCACCACCTTAAATGATAATAATAATGATTACACATTTTGACACAAGGCCAGCAATTTCGAGGGAGAGGGCTAATCGATTATATGGACCCCAGTATTCAATTGCTACTTACTCTATCGAACCCGAAAGGATGAAATCATAGTGGACCTCGGCGGAATTTGAACTGAGACAAACGAAATGCCGCCAAGCATTTTTCTCGGTATGCAAACAACTCTGCTAGCTCGCCGCCTCAATAATAATAATAATAATAATAATAATAATAATAATAATAATAATAATAATAATAATAATAACTTCTGATCCTAACTGATTGAAAGTGTCATCATGTACATATTTTGTCTTGATATAAAAATACTACAACAAATATTCTACTCAATACCACAGATTTGCTAGTCAGTTGTTTGACCATAACCAGTTGAGCATGTCCCTTAGTGGCTAACGATATGTGCACCTCTGATCACGATCCGAAGTAGTGCGAAAATATTATAACCATGTGTCAACAGGAATTCTTTGGGGTTTGAACAATTCATGTCTGGGAACATGGGGGTTTCGTTCAACATCCTTAAACGACTCCTATATAGGGACCTTTTGAGCGGACCTGAAGAAAATTCTAACTGGGCCCCCACCTGCAAGGTCAAGCGCTGTCTAACTTGATACGAGATCACCATGTCGCGCACGTATGGTTGTGATGCATGTGCCCTTATGTTCTGCAAAGATCGCCACCTCCACATCGCCGTCGTCGACCTCAACGCAGCATTCGGCACGTTTGTCCACGCATCCCTCTGGAAAATTCTCAAATTGTCAGACTGATAGTCATGATGAGTATACTGGGCTTCGTATATTTGTACCTCAGTGTCACTTTGATGGCATGCACTGCTCTCTCACTCAAGAAGAAGAAGAAGAAGAAGAAGAAGAAGAAGAAGAAGAAGAAGAACGGCGGCGGCGACAGTGATCAAAACGAGAATCTGCCAAAAATCCCGCGGATTATCCTTCAGTCAAAGACCCGCTGCCAATTGCATTTTATTCTCTAACCTATTCTAGTGTAGTCTGAGAGTTTGCAAATCTACTCAAACCATTGTCTCTACACTCCCCCCCCCCCCTATCGACCTCGGCAACATTAGAACTCAGAGCGTAAAGCCGGAAGAAATGCCGCTAAATACTTTTTGCAGTGAGCTAACGCTTCTGACAGCTTGCAACCTTAATTATAATAATAATTATTATTATTATTATTATTATTATTATTATTATTATTATTATTATTATTATTATCATTATCATTATCATTATTATTATTATTATTATTATTATTATTATTATTATCATTATCATTATTATTATTATTATTATTATTATTATTATTATTATTATTATTATTATTATTATTATTATTATTATTATTATCATTATCACTATTATTATTATTATTATTATTATTATTATTATTATTATTATTATTATTATTATTATTATTATTATTATTATTATTATTCAATTGCCTAGACTGTATCGAAATAGAGGAAACAGCTTAGGGTGATATATAAAAAATACCGTGGAGCCACTGTTGAAGCACACGAAGAAGGCTGTCGTCATTTAAAAAAGTGAAAATTGTGTAACTAAAGAAAAATTTAAACAAGAAATGAACAAAAAAAAAGAAAAAGCATGGAATGAAAAGAAAATGTACGGTCAGTTTGCAAGAGATGTGAACGCCAAGGCAGATACAGAGGACCGGTGGCTATGGATGAGGAGGAATGACTTGAAGATAGAGATAGAAGCACTCATATGCACAGTTCAGGAACAAGCGCTAAGGACCAACTATATAAAGTGCAGAATAGACAACACTACTGATAGCGACAAATGCAGAAATTATGGTGAGAGGTGTGAAACGGTATGACACACCGTCAGCGAATGCCCGAAATTGGCACACGCAAATACAAAAGACGCCATGACAAGAATGATCCATTGGGAGCTCGATGGAAACCACGGCCTACAAACAGCAAAGACGTGGTATAATGAGAAAACTCCAGAAGGAGTCACCGAGAATGACAATTGCAATATCCTGTGGAATGCACTGATCCAGTGCGATCATCCGACCGGACATCGGAAGTCGAGCATTGTTGTGGGGAATAAAAAAGAAAGATCATGTATGATAATCATCATAGCATGTCCCGGTCAATGTGAAAGAAGAAGGAAAAATAAACAGCTATGATGATTTGAAGTGGGAAATACGAAGGTTGTGGTCAATGAAGAGAGTAGACGTGGTACCAATAGTAATTGGTGCACTTGGAAGTGTCAGCACTCAACTACCAGCATGACTAAAAAGATTGGTGCAAGTGTAAAGGTAGAACACCTACAATAATTAGCATTGCATGGAACTGCAAGAATCTCTCGCAGGGTTCTTGAAGCATGACCAGTAAACAGGTGTTACCTTAGTGTGCTGGCAGTGGATAGCTGACACTTTCCAGCAAAATAAGCTGTGGGCTTTCCTATAATAATAATAATAATAATAATAATAATAATAATAATAATAATAATAATAATAATAATAAATGCAGATTTTGCGACATATTTGGCGAAACAATAGACCGTCTCGTTTCGGGATGTCCGGTACTGACACCAAATGAATACAAAAAAATTGCCACAATAGGGTAGGACAGTATTCACATTAGAAAATATGTAAACACTACAAAATAGGCACTCCTGCTTACTGGTACGGACATCATCTTGATCCAGTCATTGAAGTCATATTGTAACATCTCTTATCCTTCACTCACCCTAGGACGCTGGGTGTGTCTTGACAAGTGATTGTAACAAATATGCAGATCAAAAGTAAATAACAATAATAATAATAATAATAATCTTTTCTACTATAAGCACAAGGCTTGAAATCTTAGTAGTGAGTGCTCATAGACTACATTATCATCCATTTCTATATTTAACAGATGAGGAATTATGTACATTATTTACATTATTTACATTTGACGGATATTTGTCCTCATCTTGTTTGTTGTTAACACAACGTTTCGGCTGATATACCCTCCAGCCTAATAATAATAATACTCTCTACTATAGGCACACGGCCTGAACTTCTTTGTGGGTGGAGGGCCAGTCGATTACATCAACCTCAGTACGTGACTGGTAGTTATTTTATCGACTCCAAAAGGATGAAAGGCAAAGTGAATCTCAGCAGAATTTGAACTCAGAACGTAAAAACGGACGAAATGCCGCTATGCATTTTGTCCGGCGTGTTAACGATTCTGCTGCCTCGCCGCCTATCGAACTAAGATCATATATTTTGCCATAACTAGATATGCACGCATAGGTGACAAAGAGCTGGAAAAGGTGAAAAAATACAAGTTACTAAAAGATGAAATTGCAAGAATGTGGGTAATGAAAAGAGTTAACGTCATCCCTGTCGTTGCAGCGGCCCTCGGAGCATTAACTACCAAGTTCGAGAAATGTATCGGAGAAATTAGAATCGACAGGAGGAGGACACCGGGAACGTTTAATATGTGAGAGCGATAAAACACTGCTCCGAAATCTATCCAAAAACATCGGAAATAAAAACAACAAATGGAGCCTAAAATAACTGGCAAAGTGTTGGACTATATCCGAGTAAGTAATACTCCTTAAAAGTGTTGCACTGTATCCGAGTGAGTAATACTCATTAAAATTTATTTCTATTTTCCAAATTAAATTATGTATTTTAACTGTGTATCATCTCCATCACTCGCACAATACGTGCAAACACACTCGCCACATTATGGTCCAATCAACATCAGACCGTCTCCGTCCCCAACCATCATACACAAAAAAATGAAAAATAAATCAAATAATATCCGTATTATTCAAACCAAGGAGAATAAACAGGAGGTACGTACTTTAAACTTATTACACAAAAAGAACGAAAAACTACACGAGCAAAACAATTTAACACCAGAAATGAACGGACCGGTACCTTACGAAAATGATGATAATCAAAATAAAGGGCCCGGCGTTATACTTCATGATCCGCAAATTAAAAAAAGCATAAATGGACACGTGAGGAATATATTTCAATCCTACATGTTTATTTTACAGCAGTGCTCTACCCACAGAGCAAAAGCACAACAACATATACGTATAAAATCTGGAAGAAAAATAACCTAGATAAAGATTTGGAAATAGCAATGAACCCTAATAAATGAACTAACATACGGAGATATGTTCTCAAAACAAAAAGGATATTAGAAATAGAATACTTAAAAGGGAAAATACATTAGAAAAAAATAGATAGTAACGACACAGCAATGCCAAATAACATCAGAAGCACCGGGACCGTAAAATACGAAGACAGCCGTTACATGTCCAACAAATACGAAGTAAACAACGAAAGACAAACCCAGACCGTAGGAATGTATAATTATGAGTAAAATGCACCAAACCAGAACACTACAGACAAAAATATGAACAGGACGGAATACGAAACAAATGTAAAACCTGGAAACAGTGAAGGTGGAACTAATGATTATGATACTCTAAAAATGAATATAATCAGAGAATTGAAAGCCACAGATCTCCGTGTGGAACATCGATTGTACCTCCCAAAAATTGTGATTGATAATAAAACAACATAGCATGTACTTGGCCGTCACAGAACTAATAACCACAGAAACAAATGCCAATATCACCGGGCTAAATCATATAATACATGCAGCAGCCTCTTTGGCAACAAAAGAAATTAGATAACCCCTAAAACATATCAAACAGGAGTATCACCACCCAGACAAACCCTATGGATAAATAATATCCAGAAAAAATAGAAAATATGAGAAAGGATTTGTCAATCCTTAACGAAACTAGTAGACAATCAACACTACTAAGCAACAAGAAGATAAGAATAATACTACGTAAATGCAAAATTGCAGAACAAGGAATAACTGAGGTAAAAGAATAGCTAAAGCACGATATCCTCACCAAAGCACAAAGAATCCGCCGGTATAAGAAACAGTTCAGCTCCAACCCCAAAAGATTCTACTAGAATAGATGGAAGAATTTTGGAAAGAAATATGGTCGGCGAAGGAACAACCTCAGAAAAGATCTATCAAAACAACAAACACAGCACCAGAACAACTCTGGACTCCTATAACAACTGAAGAGGTCACCCAAGCACTGTAAAAACTAGGCAACTGGAAGGCACCCGGGCACGACAAGATCTCCAACTTCTGGTTAAAATATCTAACAGGAATACATAAAACGTTAGCTGAGAAATTTAATGAAATACTAGCAGAGCCAGAGACAATGCCTGAATGTCTCACGGAAGGGAAAATTATCCTAATTCCCAAATCCACTAAAATGGCAAACCCACAAAATTACAGACCGATAACTTGTCTCACTACAATTTACAAAGACTTTACTGCAATAATATCACAGAGAATGGACAAACATCTGGAAAAAAACAACTTGTTTCCAGAAGAGCAGAAGAGATGCTGTTATGGCTCATACGGTTGTAAAGATCAGCTACTGATCAATAAAGTCATAACTGAAGACAGCCGCAAAAGAAGAAAGGTCTAAGTATAGCTTGGATCGATTATCGAAAGGCTTTTTATAGTGTTCCCCACACATGGATCCTAGAAACACTAGCCATAAACAAGGTAGCACCAATAATCAAAAAAATATAAAACATTCCATGAATAAATGGCAGACAGTGCTACAGCTCCAGACAAAAGAGGGGCTCATAAAAACCAAAGCTATCCCCATTAGAAGAGGACTATCCTAGGGAGATACGCTTTCTCCACTTCTTTTCTGCTTGGCACTGATACCTTTATCTAACATGCTAAACAGAACTGAATGTGGATACAACTGTTACGGTATAACAATCACCCATCTCTCGTATATGGATGATCTAATATGTATGCTACAAATGATAAACAGCCGGAAACATTACTACAGACAGTACATGGATATTTATCAAAGAAATTATCATGTAATTCGGCTTAGAAAAATGTGCCAAAATGTACCAAAGCAACCTTGAAAAGACGAAAACTAATTAAGAGTAATAACATCACTCCAGATAAAGCAAATGGAATAAGAGAATTAGACCAAAACCAGAAATACAAATACTTAGGAATCAATGAACTAGATACGATACAACACACACAAATGAAAGAGAAGATAAAAATGGAATACCATAAACGAGTTAGATTAATGCTGAAAACAGCTCAATGCGAAAAACAAGATAACAGGTATCATCACTCTAGCCGTCCCAATTATAAGTTACAGCTACAATATTCTTAACTGGACTCTAAATGAGCTTATCAAAATAGACAGGAAAACAAGAAAAATAATGACAGGATTAGGAAGCACCACCCAAAATCTTACATAGAAAGGCTATATATACAACGTATCGAAAGTATACAGCTAGAAAACTATTATAAAATAATCACCATAGGACAGCAGAAATACCTACTTCAGAAGCAAGTAAAACTAATACAAATAGCCACGAAACATGAAAAAAACAAAAACTGTTTTCTGTCTTTAGGAAGCTTACAAATACAGAAAAGAAGTCATAGTATCTAACAACTATGAAGAAAAAGAAGAAACAACGAAAGCTATAAAACAAATAAAATCCAAACTAAAACTGGAACAGCAACGTATCATGATAAAACGATGGCAAAACAAGCCCCTATATAACAAATATCGGGTTAAGCTAAACAAAAAAGAAATAGACAAAGCAAAATCCCAACAATGGCTGAGAAGCTAAGGAGACTGAAGGATTTTTAAATGCATCACAAGATCAAAGCCTTCCCACCAGAAATCAGCACAAAGACGTAATGAAAAGAAGTACAAGTAACTATAGAATATGTGGTGAAGGAGAAGAAACAATAAATCATATTGTCTCTGGCTGCCCAGTCCTGGCTAAGAAGGAATATATTCACAGACACGACAGAGTTGGGACCTATATACACTGGAAGCTATGCCAACACTTTGGAATAACAACAGAAAAAAGATGGTATAGGCACACCCCAGAAAAGGTCGCAGAAAATGAGAAAGCAATCTTACTCTGGGATATGCCAATACACACAGATAGAGAAATTAAGGCCCGATATAGTTGTCAGAGATCACAAAGAAAAAAATGCTTTCTAATCGATGTGGCAATACCAACAGATGACAATTTTTCTCTAAAAGAAAATAGAAACTTCAAAAATAGAAAGATCTGGAAATAGAAGCAACTCGAATGTGGAGCCTAAAAACAGAAACAATTCTTATCATAGTAGGCGCGTTAAGTATGATAAAATAAAACATTCAGACAAATACATAACAAAAACACCAGGGCTTACAAGTATATATAGTATACAGAAAATAGCACCACTAGGCACCGCACACATCCTACGTAAAACACTTTAAATACAGGGAAAATAAGAGCATCACAACACATCACAGCGCATACCCAAGGCACACAGACCTGCGCTCAGTAGTGCAGTGAAAGCACGTGATGAAAATAAGACTACTGAATAATGAGAAGAAGAAGAAGAAGAAGAAGAAGAAGAAGAAGAAGAAGAAGAAGAAGAAGAAGAAGAAGAAGAAGAAGAAGAAGAAGAAGAAGAAGCAAAGCTAAAGTGGACGTTCCACCTGTTGCACTGTCTGATTGGCTGAGAGCTGTGAGCGCTTGAAGACATTCCACTTTTCCAAATCCTTCACTTCAGTCTCTGTTTTACCCAGAACTGCAGCTCTGTTAAAGAAACTCGCAATAATAAGGAAGAACTTGGAGCATGCGAACAGTAAAGGTCGTGCCTATGATAATTGGTGCGTTGGGAACAGTAAGCCAAGATATAGACAAATGGCTGAAGGAGACTGAAATAAAATGCCCATTAGAGCTCCTACAAAAGTTGGCCTTTTAGGGACAACAAGGGTTATTAAGAGGGTTCTAAGCACTTGAAAGACAACCGAATATGTGTGGATACCTAAGGTTACAGGTAGTAGCCCGCTACCCACAAAAATCCTACCGGGAATAAGACCTAACCTGAGCTTTGATTCTATAATAATAATAATAATAATAATAATAATAATAATAATAATAATAATAATAATAATAAGAGAGATGGCTTTTTTCTTCAGAGACTTGTTTGCTTTTTGGGGGATCTTTTTCCTTTTTTGTTCTCTTCTTTCTCGTTTTCCATATCCTCTTCATTGTTACAAGATGATGGATGGGTGGGATAACTCTGCTGTCTATGACTTGGATAAGGATTTCTCGACTTCTTGATTGGCTCTTAAAACTGATGACAAAGCAATCAACATCTCTTAAACTCTATACGAATGATGATAGTAGGGTAAAGGCAAACATAGCAGGAAGACCTAAGAAAACATGGGACTTGAGGGCGAAATATGATTTCAAGCGGTGGAAACCCGCAAAGGAAATGATAAAGAACTGCAACAATTGGTGAGCTACTGGAGAAAAACCATCCACCACAAGCAAGCAAGGGTAAACTGACGTAAAACGATGGTGAGGATGATCGACGATGACGACAGTATCTAATACTACATTAAACAATATTTGCCGTCTTTTCAAGATAGTATAGTGAGATTTAAAAAAAAAAAGATTAACAGCTCCATTTTCAGATTGGCAAGCCAGTTGTGCACAGATAAATATTCTTCTATGTTTTTTCACGTAGTATTATCAGTGATAATAGCTACAAAAATATGCACACAGGTTATTTTTGCGAGAAAGACAGGGATCATATTCCTTGAGGAAGTTCCCAGGAATAATGAGATATCAGTCAATGCGTGATGGATAGAGAGACAATTGTGCTGGTATAAACATGTAATATAAAAATATACTGACAAACATTCTTGAGTGAAGATTCCTGGGAACAGCAGCACCCGTGACCTACTTTTGCAGTCGCTTATTTTCTTTTAGTTACCTCAGCTTTTCTGGCGAGAGGGCCTTTAAATGATTTTTACTTCGCTCGTACTACACCTGCGATTTCGATTCCTGAGCGATAAGTAGTAAAGCTTTTATCTTACTATAGGACACGATTCTTAAATCGTTTTGTACACTTGGACGGACATACACGAAGAGTCACCTCATTGTTGACCACCTACTTATATTAAGCCACGGGAATAATTATGGCCATAACGTCAATTTCGTTATCGATGTCTTTTTGCCCTTGTATTTCTTCGTCCAAATACTGCAGGATTAGCCTATTTTAATACTAGTTAGCACTAATTTAATACTAGTTTCAAATTTTGGCACAAGGCCAGAAGTTCCGGGGGAGGGATAAGTCGATTACATTAACCTCAATGCTAAACTGATACTTATTTTTATTGACCCCGAAAGGGATAAGAAGCAAAGTCGACCTCGGTGGAACTTAGAATCAGAACGTAAAGATGGACGAAATGCCGCTCAGCATTTTGCCCGGTGTACTAACGATTCTGCCAGCTCGCCGCCTTAACTTGTCTAATAATAATAATTTAATATATATATAATATTGCACATTGAGGTGGGGAGATAGAGAAGATTGTATTGCTACCGGTATTGACTGCTTGCTATTTTATCAACCTTGGAAGGTAAAGTTGATATCGGCAGAATTCAAACTCAGAACGTAGAGGTACTTAACTAAACACTGCATGGCAATCTACCCCTTTCTTGCAACTATAATATCAACGGCAATGATAACGTTTCCATCATGAGCAAAAAAAGAAATAGGAGTTGCCGAAAAATCGGTGTTGTTAGTATTTTGATAGTAGTTTTACGTGTGATACTGACTTAATATAATTTCTTCTATCTCAATGATATCAATTTTTGGTGTAAAATTTCATTGATATCTTACCCGGATAATACACTCCTGAGATCAAACAGTGAAAATGGTGTTACCTTGATAAAGTTTTTTTCTAAGGTCTTTCATTTTGAACATGTTTTTTTTTTCTTTTTGAAAAACGAGTAATATTACTGTTAATAACAATTTTGTTGGAGACATTTTCTTTGTATAATTTCTACCAAATACGTTATGCGATATTTTCTCTTTGGGAGCTATACCATATAAACATATATTGTTACATTAACTTTTTATCTGCTTGTTGTATATCATATCACCTAACAGTGTTAATATCTCAGAGATACCATGTAATCAGAAAATATTAAGACCCAATTACTAGTTCATGGGTAATAGTTTTACCCCAATTGCACAACTGAAAAAATCTGTCAAACACTACATTAAATCAATATTTCCCAAACTTAAAGAATTACGTTTTTCCTTTCAGCAATTGATCATCGAAGACTGCCGATTAATGTTTTAAATCTGGAAAACTCGTCGAGTTTTGTTTGGTATATCTTGGTGTGTATGTTCTCTATTGGACCAAAGTATGATTAAGCATTGTAAACAGATAAGACAATCGTCTAACTTGTTATTTAATCACTGATCAGGCCTGATTAAGCAGACCTAGGATTAAGGCGTTCCATTCTTGCCTATTTCTTCATTTTTTCGGGTAGTGCGTATCTTCTATCAGATTATCTGTGTCGATGTTTTTTCGAGAAGATTTGGTTGCTATTTGAAGTTGGCCAAGCAACCTCGAAGAAGCTGCTTTTCATCATGGGAAATAATTATCTATAACGTATAATATATATGCATTAAGGGAAGTCATGTTCCCTAATCCAAGGGTTACTGCGCACGGGTTTCAAGGTTTGCTTTCCTGTTGTTTCCTTCATGAATAGTAGAATTGCACTTAGAATTTGAAACTAACAAAACGCTTTGCAATATTATAGTTGCTCTCACAACCTATAGTGGTCAATTATACTTCGTCAAAGTAGTATTATCGGTTCATTCAATACTTCTAATACAGACTATTGCTTTCATAGTGTGATGGGATATCACTGTTGTACAGCCAAAACACTTGGGACGTGCATTCTTTTTTTCACTACATTCTGTTATTAAACTAGTCTTTCTGGAACACCACCTTCAGTATATTGTACATGTGTATATTTGACGACTTATGTAATAAAGTCTGTGCTACAAAAACACAGTATCATTTGCAAGGTTTATTGCTCAATACTACACACTCGCGCACACACGCACACGCACACACACACACACACACATACTTTCACACACATACACATACTCTCTCTCTCTCTCTCTCTCACACACACACATACTCTCTCTCTCACACACACACACACACACACACACATACTCTCTCTCTCTCACACACACATTCTCTCTCTCTCTCTCACACACACACACATACTCTCTCTCTGTCTCTCTCACACACATTTACACACATTCACTCACACCATTTATACAGTAGGTGGTGGTGAATTAGCAAGGGCATTAGATCATCCGATAGGATAGTGGTTCTCAGCCGGGGTCCATATGACCCTCAACGACCCATATAAGAGTTTGCTGTTAAAAGTGAAGTGCAATAAATTGCTTATACTTCTGCAACACAAAATATTTTAATTGTTCCATACAACCCCTAATAATGTTTAATTAGAAAAATACAGTAGTATTTTTTATATAGACAACAAATGGCTATGGATGTCCAGTTGAGTAAAATAGGAATCAAAGGGGCCTATAGGTCAAAAACCACTGAGAATACTTTGTGGTATTTGTTCAGGCTATCTACACTTTGAGATAAAACACCGCTGAAATCCTCTTGACTTTTTGTCCCTTCATCCCGTCGATATATAAAGTACCAATCAAGTACTGGTCCGATCTCTCTCTCTCGTTCTTTCTTTCTTTCTCAATCTTTTCTTTCTCTTTCTCTCTTTTTTCTTTCTCTTTCTCTCTCTTTCTTTCTCTCTCTCTCTCTCTCTCTCCCTCTCTCTCTCTCTCTCTCTCTCTCTCTCTTTCGGAAACGGCTACGTTGCACAATGAGGAGGATCGTGGGAGGATGGTTGAACGAAGGGCTAGTAATATCGAGAAAAACTAGTATGTTACTGAAACCTCAGAGGAGACTAACTAAATTCTTGCCAAGGTGTAAGCCGAAAAAGTTGCAGATACGCGCACACGTGTGTATCATACACACACACACACACACACACACACACACACACACACACACACACACAAACACACACACACACCAGTATACACAGATAGTATCAGAGACGATAGAAAAGCGGCCGACCTACAGAATTCTTCCTGACTCCGGCAGACAAAACGCTATCAGATTTCTGGTTGTATTGGCTGACTGCCAGAAAACAGACAAATTAGCGTTGACACTTGTATAAATAACTATCTTGCTAAGGCCGTCACAAAAATAATTCCAGCTTTATCGAATGTTATGTTTTCTCTGAAGCTCCTGTAATAGAGAGGGGGTGGAGAGTTACCGAGAAAGACAGATTGCTGAAATACAGTCGCTAAGTTTGGCAAATATTTTACAGAATGTTGTTTTTAAATAAAGATTTTGTTAACCATAGTTATTCAGAATTCCCAATACTTCAATATAATTCTTCATGTCCACCATCAATTTTAATTGATCCATAACTCCTCTCTGTTACACTTGAATTAATGGTCTCCTAGCACTGTGTTTCATTGATTCACAGCAGATTATGCCTATTAGATGCCGGGAGATCGGTCAAAAAATTGGTGATTCCTATGTCTGAGCTGTCACTTCCAAAGATACGCAATAGCATGTATGCATGCCTGCGGATGCGTGTTTATTTCCGTTGTATCTGTTTCCATTTACTTGCGTAAGCCGCCATAACTTTCCTTTATGTCAAAGTGTAATTTAACGATAAAGAATGATTGGTAAAATCAGTACCAGGCGAAAAGAAATACTGAAGTCGATATGGATACCCCTGCATGGCCGCAGTCCAATAACTGGCACAAGTAAAACAATAACAGAATGCTTCAAATGTCCATCAACTTGTAAGCATGTACAAAAGAGATGAAGAACAGGCTGTTGTGAGTAATCGAAAGGCAGGTCTAATTGACCGGTTTGTGTTTAGTTAAACTGTAGCACTAATCTCAAATCCTCTTGTGAGTTTAGCTTGAATGATGATAGGATCCATAAGTTTGACAATAATAATACTGTGAATAACAAATTATAAATAATTGCATATTGAATCATAACTTTTGTATTGAAATGGTTGTCGTTTATATGATCTCTTAAAGGCTTGCTTCAATAGACAATTTTATACGTTATAACATATGGCATGTGATAGAATTGATTTGTGTGAAGAGAGAGAGAGAGAGAGAGAGAGAGATGAGAATTAAAACAATCATGCTTCTCTCAAAGGCAACAGTATGAGGCAATAACAACAGGAAATAACGAAAACTACTCGGCTGCTCGCAAATACTCGCGCGCGCGCGCGCGCGTATATTTTTTTGTATGTTGTGTGTGATTTCCGATTATATTCAAACTCCCGCAGAGATATATTCTCCATTGTACTGATACACCATATCCTCCACTATACCGACATAAATGCATATTATCCACCAAAAAGAAACACGTAATTTATTCTCCACCAAACTGACAGACACTCTATTTTCCACAATACTGACAGATAAACATACTGTATCCTCCATCAGACTGACTCACACTGCATCCTCCGCCATACTCACAGACATACTGCATTTTCCATCAGATTGACACATATAGTATATTCTTCACTGTGCTGACTTAAATACAATATTCTCCGCCAGACTGGCTCCTAAATGATGCACTAGTCTGAATGAAGTCTGTAATCTATAAATAATTATGATGCTGCAACCATTAACAATTACATGTGGTATGAGTGTTGCTAGTGAGACGAACGTAGTAATTTTACTTATGTTCCCAATGATATTGATAAATGTATGAACTTTGCTGCATTGTAGTTTCCTCTAATTTTTATTTAAATTGAATCCATGCTAATATGACTTTAACAAAGCAGCTGGCCAACCGAAAGATGTCTATGCCACTATATTAGACAATATATTTTAACTATCAACGGCCGAGTTCATCAGCAGCAACATAGTCAAGCTAATGAGTGTTTCGTTAGTGTAAAATGCTGAGTCCGGGTTTTCAGTTGTCCTGACGTAAA
>NC_142943.1:23905954-23908454 GCF_046866305.1 Octopus bimaculoides
GGGTATTAGTAATAATGGTACACCTCTCCCACGTGACGAGTGGAATGAGAATCACTATAAGTAAGGTGACGTTGGCCAGTATCGAGAGAGTGCGTAGAGTAGGTGTAGACTGTGTTGATAGTCGTGTCAGTGCTGATATAGTGATCATACTGTAATACTGAGTGGACGTTATAACGAGCCAGCCTTTTGAGGATAATAACACTGTACGACTGGGGGTCGTACAGTGCCAGATAGCACCATTCTGTCTACGACTTCGGAATATAACAATATCTGTCAGAGCGACAACCATCGTACAAAGACAGATACAAGAGTGACAAAAGACCGCTTGATGATAGTGGCAACGAGGATAAACCAATTCACGTGGAGTTAATAGAAACTCAAAGAGGAGTTAACAAACTCACAAAGTTGGGGTACGAATTTTACAAAAAAACGTAAAAGTATAGAAAAGTTGTTGAAAGCTTTGCTCGAGTAGCAAAAGCGGCAACAACAACAGCAAGCACAACTGCAAGAGAAACAAGAGCAGCAACAACAACAACAACAAATAATATTACAGCAATAAATGCTGCAATTATTGAATTCGTCAGGAAAATCAGAAAAAGTGTTCCCGCCACACTATGTCGCGAATTCACTAACCGAATTCAAATACGAACCTGACGAAGGAGTTACCTTCGATGCACACTACAGAAGATATGAGCAAGTCTTCGTTAAAGAATGTAAAGATTGGGACGACGAGATGAAAAGGCGCTTAATCTTGAGAAAACTGGTACCAACAGAACATGAATGATACAGTAATTTTGTACTCCCAAGAAAACCTTCGGAAGTAAACTTTAATGACACAATTGATATATTGTGAGTGAAAAAAGCTCATTGTTCAACACACGTTGGAAGTGTCTGAACATAGAGAAAAACAACTACGAAGACTACATCACATGTGCTGGTAGAGTAAACAGGGAATGTGAGAAGTTTAAGCTGGATAAATTAAGTCAGGATATGTTCAAATGCCTGATTTTTTATACAGGGACTAGCAGCCGAAAAAGGCGCAGAAGTCAGATCTAGAATTTTTGCAAAGCTGGAGCAAGACCAGGATGTAACCCTACAAAAAGTGTCCAAAGAATGTGAAAGGATAGTCAAATTAAGACTCGACACAGAGGAAATTGAACGCAAAGATTGTTTCCAAGTAAAACCAATGCGGGGTAGTCTGAATAGAGATACAGTGTTTTCTAAAATACACGACAAACATCAGAATATAAACCCATGTCTTGCATGTGATGGTATGCACCTGAGGAAAAATTGTCCAATTAAAACAGCAGAGGGCTCACGTTGTGGTAATATAGAACATATTAAGATGCAATGTAGAAGGAAAATGACATAACGATGAGAAAATTCGTGAATGTGAAAATCAAAAATACAAGTGCAAAACTGAAGTTCGACACAGGTAGTGACATGACTATTATAAACGAAAAGACGTGGACACATATCGGTAAGCCGAAATTAATTAAATCTAAAAAGGTAGCACATGGTGTTACGGAGAAAAGATTATATTTTATCGGTGGATGCGTATGTAACGTAACATTTCGAGATCAAACGGAAAAGGCTAAGATATATGTATTAAAACATTCACTTAATTTATTTGGCATAGAGTGGCTACAACTATTTAATTTATGGAATAAGCCCATAAGTGGTTTGTTTAGAAATATAGTTGCCTCAGTCGAAGGTTCAAATACTGAAAAAAAAATCGCAGTAAAACAAAGTGGAACACATTTATTTAAATCAAAATGAAATGTACCGTTCGCGAAAAAAATGTTAGTAGTAGTTGGTAGTTTTTCAAAATGGCCTGAAATTTGTAAGTGTAAAAAACCAACTTCCCCAACTGTGATAAATTTTTTACACGAATTGTTTGCAAGATTTTGCATCCCAGACAAGATAGTGTCTGACAATAGAACACAATTTGTGTCTAACGAATTTTTAAAAATTTGTGAAATGTTCGCAGTGGAACATATAACTACGGTGTCATACCAGCCCAGATCTAACTGGACTGGCAGAACGCTTTGTTGATACCTTCAAAAGAACTTTAAGAAAAGCAAATAAGGAAAGCACGGATGAGGTAGCTCTACAACAATTTTTAAAAGTGTACCGTGTAATACCAAATCCGAATAGACTAGCAGGTAGCTCACCGGTGGAGCTGATGTTTGCAAGAAAAGTAAAATCAATTTTGGATAAATTGTTACCGGGCAAGAAAAGAAAAAAGTGCCAGGGAATGATTTTTTAACGTTAGTGATAAGGTGTATTTGAGGACATACAAATAAAGAAAGCAGAACTGGGAAGGGGGCGAAATTATCTAATACATAGGTGAAATGATGTATTGGGTAAAAAGTAGAAAGGCATACAAAAGAGACATAGGAACCAATTGAAAACAAGATTCGTGGAGAGCGAACCAAAGAAGTTGGAGGAACCGATGGAATGGTTGTACAATGCGTTCCATGTACCAACGCCACTGCAG
>NC_142943.1:23913454-23938454 GCF_046866305.1 Octopus bimaculoides
TTTGTGTTTTGTTTTTTGTTCTTTCGAAATTTGCTGATATTATTCGTATTGTTTATGTAGCTATTGTTGTTCCTGTTATTGATGTTGTTGTTGGTAGTGGTAGGGCTGGTATGTTGGTTGTGGTGGTAGGGCTGGTATGTTGGTTGTGGTGACGTCGTCGTCATGTCATTGCTGTTCCTGTTATGTTTTTATTGAAGTTATTGATGTTGTGTGTGTGTGTGTATGTGTGTGTGTGTGTGTGTGTGTGCGTGTGTGCGTGCGTGCGTACATGTGCATGTGTGTGTGTAAATATCTGTGTGTTTGTATATATACTTTTGATGTCGTTATTGCTGTTTTGGTGCTCCTGTTTGTTGGTGTTATTGTTGTTATTTAGCCCCAGGTCGGCTCTGTTTTTATCCACTACCATCCTGTCCTTATTTCTCGGGTATCGTACATTTAAATATTATGTTATACAACGTTACTAGATGTATAGACGTCGTTTCCAAGCTGAATGTATGATTTAAGTAAAATTTAGCTGCTATTATATACACATATATATATACATACATACACACACATATATATATATACAATAGCAAATAATATATAGCAATATATATATATATATATATATATATATATATTGCTATATATATATATATACATGCATATATGGGTACAGGATGTCACCAACGGTTCGAACAACATGAAATACGTAAACAAACGAGTTAAGTACATAACGAGAAAAAAATGGAAAACAGGACAAATGAACACATAGAAAGGACCCTTCATCAGATGTCGGCTGTCTATCTACTCCTCATTTCGAGCATTCAACGACAATATAGGTCTTCAAAGACAGTTGCTCCCATAAATTTATTCATTTATATATATATATATATATATATATATATATATATATATATATATATATATACATACACACACACACACACACACACACACACACACACACACACACACATATACATATATATATATATATATATATATATATATATATATATATATATATATATATATATATATATATATATATATAAAACTTAGATATGTTTCGACCAAAGATTGGTCCAAGCCATCTCTAACTTAATAGCACCACCTGATAGGATTATCTAAACCCTTTTTACAGTCAAGTTTTGTCTATGGTCCATTCAAGTAGTGAGTTCTTATTGAGTGAGTTGTATCCAGGTATCCAGGTATGGGTGGCTTGTCTGGTATTCCTTGAAGAAATCTGTCTAGACTCCGTTTAAAGCTGATTAGGGTCCTTTTCCTCCTTTACCTGTTTCGGGACAATGTTAAACAGGGCAGGGCCTGTTGAAGAAAAGAAATTATGCCGCAATGTACCTATATGTTGTGATCCTGAATATGGCTCGTGGTCCCAGCCTTGGATGAACCTTGAAACTAATGTCCAGGTCGTTTGGGCAATGCTGGCGGTATATTTTCCATGTCGTACAAATGATGTACCGCTCGCGGCGGCGCTGGAGAGAGTAGAGCTTCAAGGCTTTAAGGCGGTCCCAGTAATCAAGGACAGTCATGCCTTCAATTCGTTTGGTGAGTGTCCTCTGGGGTGATTCAATCCTCGAGATGTTTTGTTTTGTTTGGGGAGACCACAAGGGGCAGCAGTATTTGAGGTGTGGCCGTACAAAGGAGGAGAAAAGTGGAATGATGACACCTTGTTCTCTGGACCGGAAGTTTCTTAAGATCCAAGAGCTCATCCTACGAGCTATATTGACCTTATTGTTGATGTGGGCACTCCAATTGAGATTGTTGTCAACAATTACACCCAGATCTCTGATATTGTTGGATGCCGTGAGCGGTTCCCCTGAAGGAGAGTATGGCTGTTTTAGTATGGACTTTCTTCCAAAATGCATCAGCTCAAATTTTCCCTCGTTTAGTTTCATTTTGTTTTTTATCTGCCCATTAACTCACAGCATATAGATCAGTCTGGAGTTGGGTTCGGTCTTATTCTTCATTGATGATTTGCTGGAGTGTTTCACTTTGCAGTGATTTACGACGCTGGAAAGGTCGTTTATATAAATTATAAAGAGGAGCGAGTCCAAGACAGTCCCCTGAGGGACACCACTGGTGACTTTTGCTGGGCTTGAGTGGACTCCATCGACCACAACTTCTTGTGTTCTATTCTCCAGGAAATACTTAATCCAGTGTAGAGGTTTACCACGGATTCCAACATTTGTCAATTTTGTGAGTAAGATATTATGGTCAACCCTGTCGAACGCTTTACTGAAGTCAAGATATATGACATCAGCTTTCGAACTTGTTCCCAAGGCTTTAAGTATATCTTTAATGTGGTGTAAGAGCTGTATTAGACAGTCCCTGCACAGCGAAAGCCATGCTGGTTTGCATTTAGGAGTTTGGATATATATATATATATATATATATACTACACTACTCCGTCGGTTACGACGACTTGGGTTCTAGTTGATCCAATCAACGGAACAGCCTGCTCGTGAAATTAACGTGCAAGTTGCTGAGCACTCCACAGACGCGTGTGCCCTTAACGTAGTTCTCGGAGATATTCAGTAACACATAGTGTAACAAGGCTGACCTTTTGAAATACAGGTACAACAGAAACAGGAAGAAAGAGTGAGAGGAAGTTGTGGTGAAAGAGTACAGCAGGGTTCGCCACCATCCCCTGCCGGAGCCTCGTGGAGATTTAAGTGTTATCGCTCAATAAACACTCACAACATTCGGTCTGGGAATCGAAACTGTGATCCTATGACCGCGAGTCCGCTGCCCTAACCACTGGGCCATTGCACCTCTACTTACACACACACATACACACACACACATATATATATATACATTTATATATGTATTTATACACACACACACACATACATATATATATATATATATATATATATATATATATATATATATATATATATATATATATATATATATATATATATATATATATTACTAAATGAATAAATATTCGAAAATATTTACATAGATATTATTAATTATTATCATTAATAAAATGAATAATAAAAACAATAATATAAGTGGCCAACAAGTAAAAGCCGATAGATGGCAAATCCAAATTATAAAATACATACTATGGGCTCTTTCAGTTTACCATATCCATTGGCAAGGCTTTGGTCGGCCCGAGGCTATAGAAGAAAACACTTACCCAAGGTGCCACACAGTAGGACTGAACCAGGAACCATGTGGTTAGAGAGCAAGCTTCACACCACACAGCCACCCCTGCGCCTATCTGGTAATAATACCATTTCTTAACATTCTAGGAGTGGTGTAACTTTTCCATATACCGATATTTATAACCACTTCTTTGCCTGACATCAGAGAATCAACAATTACCAGTTTGATATTTTTCTTCTTCAAGTGTGACGTGCTGGTAAAAATGATGACACACCAAACTATCTTTACGTTAATATGTCTCTCCGTCTATTTGTCTGTCTATTAGTGTTTACCAGTCTAACTGTCTCCTAAATTTCTCCAATCTTGACTTCACCTTTCATCATTTTGATATCAATAAAATAAGTCTCAGTTTGTCACTTCTTAATTCTTGATGGACCAAGTGAGGTTACTGAGAAATTTAAATAGTCTTGTAGATCTTAACCTATGTATAAACCAAAACATAAATATAAATAAATTAAAACTATCCATTCTTGCAGACAGCTGGAGATATATAGATAGATGGGTAGATAGATAGATAGATAGATAGATTTAAAAAATGGATCAAAGGAACTTCCAGAGCCATAGGCTCATAAGACCGGTATCCAGATTCTGCGATGTATGTACTCCCCACCTGGACGAGACGCCGGCCCGTTGCAGGATTACTCGTTTTTGCCAGTTGAGTTGATTGAAGTTAGTGTGAAGTTAAGTAGTTTGCTCAAGAACACAATGCATCGCCCGGTCCAGGAATCGAAAGTACAATCTTACGATCATAAGTGCAGTATGCTAACCATTAAGCCAAGCGCCTCCCCAGATAGGTAGAGAGGGTGAAACATATTTACATACACAAATATCCAATTGTGACACAGACTGTGTAACCGTCTATTAATACAAATACATTTTCATGCAAATATTTAAGTGGGGTTTTTTCCTTAAATATTAGACTAATAAACAAACATGATACGCTCAATCTAAGGAATAAAAACCATCACAAAATGTTTGTGAAACGTTTATAAAACTACCGAAATCAGCTCAATTTCATTTTCAACACTAAATGCACTTAAACGGTGTGAGCATCTTTTAAATGTACTTCACACCCTCTCAATACACCTAAACTTAAACAACACCGTCTAAATACACTTAAAATAAGACAGCATCCCCTAAATATATGAAACCAAGACATCACCCTCCAAATACATGAAACTAAGGTAGCACCATCTAAATAGATTAAAATAAGAAAACAGCCGCTAAATGTTTCAACTTACACAATACCCACTAAATACAGAAACATATATCATATAATAAATACTGCATTGTCCTCGGCAAGCAACAATAAAATTAGTACCAATTAATTTCTTGCAATTACTATCCAACTAATATGTAGTGGTGGGGTAGGGTGTAAATGGAAGTATTTTTTGTTGCTAGCAAGTAGTAATCGGCAAGGAGGTGGTGAAACAATATTGAATTTTAAATGATATTCAATAGGTTATTGTGAAAGAACACCGTGCTTAGTGAATTGGGGTTCACTCCGGGAACACGTGGTAATTTTTCATTACTCTTCTTTAACTTGCTGCTTTCTCTCTCCTACATTATTATATATGTGTGTGTGTGTGTGTGTGTGTGTGTGTGTGCGTGTGCGTGTATATGAATTATTCCTCAGCCTAATATATATATATATATATATATATATATATATATATATATTGGGCTGAGGAATAATTCATGAGTGGTTTTTTTTTTTTCAAATATATTTTAAGCAAAAAAAACTACGACAAATTAATCAATAATATACTCTCCGTTGTTGTCTACGACTTCCTCCCATCGTTCAATAAGTTTTTCGATGCCTCGGCGATAGAAATCTTCCGGTCTTGACTCAAAGAATTCGCCCAACCAAACCCTCAATTCCACGTCATTATTGAACGATACACCGCGCAAAGCATTCGAAAGCGGTCGAAAGAGATGGAAATCTGACGGCGCCAAGTCTGGAGAGTATGGAGGGTGAGGCAGCGCTTCCCATTCTAGTTCTTGAATCGCAACTTTGGTCGTATTGGCGATGTGAGGACGGGCGTTGTTGTGTTGTAAAACAACGTCATTTCGCCTATTCTGTCTTTTTTGCTGAATTGCTTCGTTGAGTCGGTGCCGTTGTTGAACGTAGAGTTCCGTACTGAATGTTTGGTTGCGCTCAAAAAGTTCGTAATGAATTGTACCTTCCCAGTCTCACCATTAACACAACATAGTCTTTCGAGAATGAAGGCCTTGTTTTGCTCGCGGAATCGCTTGTTTGTCAGGGCTCAGTCATTCTTTTCACTGTTTCATATTGACGTAAGGGTACTATTTTTCATCGCCAGTGACAATGCGGTAAAGAAAACGCTGTTTGTGCCCATGTGCTGAGCGATGTCGAGCGAGCAAGCTGGCGGCGATTGTGGAGCGTTGATCTTTGTTGTTTTCATTCAAAGTGTGTGGTCCCCAAGCGCCGAGTTTCTGAACCTTGCCCGTTGAGTGAAGATGGTTCACCACAGTTTTTTTAATTTTTTATCACTGTCCATCCACCAATTCTCTGGTCGTTCGGTGTGGATTTCTGTGAAGGTTATTCAATCGTTCTTCATCGAACTCAATTGGTCGACCGGTGTATGATCCTTCCTGGAGGTCTAAATTCTCATTTTTGAAGCGCGAGAACCAACGGCGGGCAGTTCTTTGAGGCATTGCTATTTCTCCATACAAAGCCCAAATCTCACGAGCAGCTTCGGCGGCCTTAACACCTTGATTTAATGCAAAAAGCAAATGGTGTCGAAAATGCTCAGTTTTGTCCACTTGACAATTCATTTTAATGATCTGAAAATACACAAAAATCAATAAAATTAAAGAATCAAAACACACTATCTTGTAGAGCAAAAAATTCTCTTTTAAATAACATAAAACATTTTGCCGACGCGTTTTATTTCTGCATGCATTTTAAAATTTGATTTATTCCTCAACCCAATGTGTGTGTGTGTGTGTGTGTGTGTGTGTGTGTGTGTGTGTGTGTGTGTGTGTGTGCGCGCGTGTGTGTGTGTGTATAACATATATGCATACATATATACGTGTGTTGGGGTGTACCTATATCTGTGAATATGTATATCCTGTACTTGCAAGTACACACACACACACACACACACACGCACAAACAAACTCACGCACACTGTGTGTGTGTGTGTGTGTGAGAGAGAGAGAGAGAGAGAGAGAGAGAGATTTTTACGTGTGCGTGTGTGTGATTTTTACATATGTTTTGAGATTTTTTTAATCATTTAAATCAGTTCCTTATTAATTATGTCGCAACGTAGAACATTTTAAGTTATTGTTAAAGGTGCATGGAGCAGTTTTCTGATTACTAGCAAATCTACCCATCTACAATGGAGGTATAAAATGAGGGAGGGAAGTCATACCATCAGTATGTATTGAAAGATGTGTAAATGGATTCGATAGATTACTGGATGATGTCTTAGAGAAATCACATTATTGTTGGTGATGCAGCATTCCATTGCAGCCAAATGACATGTGTTTGCGACTAAGTGACATGTGATGACGATTCACTCCCGAACTGAAATAAGCTCCCATCCTCTGTACTATGAATGGTTATGTGGACCACTCCTAATGAAAGCCAGAGCTTCTTTCGACCACTACATAAAAAGTATTAAGAAAAATATGCTATTGAGATATACTTTTATTTTAGTTGTTTGTGGAGGCGCAATGGCCTAGTGGTTAGGGCAACGGACTCGCGGTCATAGGATCGCGGTTTCGATTCCCAGACCGGGCGTTGTGAGTGTTTATTGAGCGAAAACACCTAAAACTCCACGAGGCTCCGGCAGGGGATGGTGGCAAACCCTGCTGTATTCTTTCACCACAACTTTCTCTCACTCTTACTTCCTGCTTCTGTTGTGCCAGTAATTCAAAGGGTCAGCCTTATCACACTGTGTCACGCTGAATATCCCCGAGAACTACGTTAAGGATACACGTGTCTGTGGAGTGCTCAGCCACTTGCACATTAATTTCACGAGCAGGCTGTTCCGTTGATCGGATCAACTGGAACCCTCGACGTCGTAAGCGACGGAGTGCCAACAACAACAATTTTAGTTGTTTACACTATGTTATGCTTGTTTATACTCTTATACGTTCAAAGTTCACAAATTTCCTTATTCAAACTATGTATCATATTCCTTTTGATAATATCAATATCATTATAAAACTTCTTTGTAGACGATATTTTCTGTTTGGTCGACACAAATTTTCAAATTACTGGAGTCCGTTGCGCTACACATAGCGACGTATAACTGGCCGTGTGTAAACATCAGAGTGGGTAAAAATACACCTACACGCTCTAAAGTGTAGCCGTGTGCCTAGTTTGCTGTGAATGCGCGAGCGGAATCTTTAGGGTTGCGAAAAGATCAAGCTAAGACTTACCTCTCACTGTTCTATGCGAATAATGTCCGGATGTTCTGGTATCATGGGTTATATTGATTGACTAAACTGAGATGTAAACAACAGCCGCTTCGATTAGCCGTTTCGAAACCTGCTCGAGACACACTTCAATAACCACTAAATAATCACACACATTATATACTGACACACATTTTCTTCATTTTATTTTCGCTATTAACTGTCCTCGCGACTCCCTTCGTATCTACGATGGGGTTACGTACTCTATGATGAAAATTCAGAGTTACTCGTAGTCGGTGAAATTTTAATAAAAATGTGAAGGTGGTTTATGAATTCAAAAATCGATATCCATGAAATAATCATACTTTCTGATTTTTAAATTCTAAAAACTTTCCTGACGATCGTCTTTGTAATCCCGAAAAATATCGTAACCATTGGTCCAGCCATCTGGCCGTGGAGTGGGAATAGACAAAGAGACGGACAGATGGACAATAACGCCTATTATAGTAAGGTAGCAAATCTGCCCATCTACGATGGGAAACAAAGGGATAGTATCGCAAATTTAAACCCCCTAAGTTCACGGACTGTATGGGGAGTGGAGAATCCAGAGTTAATCCTCGTCGCCGGAATTTTAACAAAAAAACATCAGAAGTGATTTATTAATACAAAACTCCAATACGGAACCGAATTGCTACTAAATAATCATACTTTTTCCACATTTTTTCGCTAAAAACCTTCCTGATTACCTCCTTCGTAATCCCGAAAAACATCGTGACCATTTGTCCAGTCGTTTGACCGTGAAGAGGGAACAGACAGACAGACAGACAGACAGACAGACAGACAGACAGACAGACAGACAGACAGACAGACAGACAGACAGACGGACGGACGGACATAACGCCCATTATAGTAAGATATACCTCACAGTAGAAGTACTTAGATACCTAACTTCCAACATATATATGGTCAAATTCTGAGACAGACAGACAGACAGACATACAGACAGATAGATAGATAGATAGATAGATAGATAGATAGATAGATAGATAGATAGATATGAAGGAAAATAGGGATACCATACATCCAGACGAATAGCTCTTTAAGCTCTGTATACAAATCGAAGCCGGCTAAAAAAAACTGTCCAGTTGAGACCACAGTAATCTATGTAGGTTGTAATTCGCTTCCTGTGATAAGTCCCATTTGTAAATCCAAGAGTCGAACACCAAATAAATTCGGTGTATTAAGCGCAGAGTATATTAGAAATAAATTTGAAGAATGTGGTGGCATTATCAACGATTTAATGCATCTTTATTTTTTGCGCTTTTTTTTTAATAAACAGACAGGTAGATAGATAGATAGATAGATAGATAGATAGATAGATAGATAGATAGATAGATAGATAGATAGTATGAACACACGCAGATTGCATTTCTTTCTCTATAGCTACTTCAGAACTTCTTTCATTCTGTGTGCATTTATTTGTTTCTATAACCATTAGCTTATAGTCACCTTCTCCTTATCTCTCTTCCTCCCTTCTTCTCTCTCGCTCTCTCTCTCTCTCTCCATCTCCTCTTTCTCGACCTCTCTTTCTCTCAGTCTACCTGGGACTACAATGCCTAAACGTGTTTTTCGTTTGAGATGGTTGCATGTCATATGGCATGGCAGAAAATGCTAGCTCCAACGGGTAAAGCCATCAGTTCACCTCTGAAAGTGAATGCCAATCTAGGATTTGAAAACTTACCCTTACTGAATACAGCATTTCACAACAAATCTATTGAATAATTACTCACTCTACTGTTCACACAAAGCTGCAATTATGCACACACATTTATTCTTACATCAGTCGAAATATACGTAGATATGCACAATTTCATCTTACAACTATTTACTTTAATTATAGTTTCTTATTTATATTCATAGCCGTAAGTTATGTCCCCTGATCACATGTACACATACCCTTAAGCTTCATTGCATAGAACTACACTAACTCTGATTACAGGTACTCATTCACACTCATTCATTGATGTACCATCTTATGTAACACAATGTTTACACAATTATCTAGAAAATATGGGATTCTCTTATAATGGACTGAAAAGACCAACTTGCATTCCACAGCTTGAATCAATTTGTGCAAGGGTAAAGATGATAAAACATGATAAAATGTTTTAAATGAATAAAGTAAACGAAAAGACAAACATATACACACATACACGCATTCTTGAATATACACATAAATGCGTAATGAATACAAATATTTTAACTCTATTGTGAAATCAACATGTTATTCTTTAGTCTCAGCTGCCCAGACAAACCAGACCTATTTTCAAAGACATTCCACATGTCATCATTCCATCTTTTAGTCACACATACTGTTTATCTAAGACTACATTAATTTGTATATCATTCCTGTTTTAATACTATGGCAAAAATGTTAGAAAACTAAAACATATTTCTGTTTGTTCTGCTTCTATAATTCTGAATTCAAACCCACTGGTGTTCACTTTGTTTTCATCCATTTATAGTCAAAAAATACATAGTAATCATATATTTCTGTTGATTTGTAAGGTCTCCCGGTTAAAAACCATCGCCTAACACTTGAATGTCTTTTGAGGATTCTGTTTTTACATAAACTTTCAGACCACCAGGCCATCTATGTATGGTCAGCTCTCTCCGTTCATTTCCCACAATCTCGGGGCTCATGAAAAGAGGCATAAACGCTGCTCTTTCTCCTCAGACTCAGCGGTAAACATAAATCGCTATTAGAAATCATTGCTAAGTGAAGCATTATGATAAATGATAAACTGCTGAAATAAAAGGAAGCAACTCTTTTTATTATCATTATCAACAGTTGAAGGTAGTAAACTGGCCATAAGCTGGCAGAATCGTTCGCACGCTGGGCAAAATGCTTAGCGGCATTTCGTCCATCTTTACGTTCTGAGTTCAAATTCCGCCGAAGTCGACTTTGCATTTCATACTTTCGGGATCGATAAATTAAGTACCAGTTGAACACTGGGGTCGATATAATGGACTTACATTCCCCCTTGAAATTACTGGCCTGCTAAAAATTTGAAATCGTTATCACTATCAGTGGTCTGAGGCAAGTTACTTTTTAACCAGCAGGTACACTTCTGTCTTCTTCAACTGTGTATAACCATTATATCGTATTTATTATTTCGTGTTTGCATCTTCAATGTTTTTCAACGTTGCTGTGGTATTTCTTTGTTGTTTCTATTATTGTTGTTTCATCTGTTTCTTGAGTAGAATTTGAGTTGTTTTGAATTGCATTATTCGTTTCTTCTTTCGTTGACTGCGACCATACTCGGGTATCACCTTCATTATATAGACCACTGTACATATTTCTTTCTGGCATTTACTTTATCATTCTCTACTTATCGAACTGCTAACTTGTAGGCCAGAAATTCAACATAAACACAATATCTTTTTAACCGGTGTAAACATGAACACAGACATGGACAAAGAAACATTTACATGCAGACATACATATACAAATATACATAAATGCATACACACACGCATATATGTGTGTGTATGCATGTATATATATATATATATATATATATATATATATATATATATATATATATACATATATATATATACATATATATACATGGATATATATATATACATACATATATACATATATATATACATGCATATATATATATATAAATGTACACACACACACACACATACACACGCATATATATATATATATATATATATATATATATATATATATATATATATATATATATATATATATAGGAGAGTATTGTAGTTCACTTGAAGCATTGTGTATTGTTTGTAAAGAATAAAAGTTTGAATGGTACAACAATGCACTATAATATAAAAAATGGACTAAATACCTGTTGTAATTTAGTTATCCATAGTCCGATGATATTTCAGAATAAAATTCCTTTTTCAGATATTCTTAGATGGAGTTAACTCCATCTAAGAATATCTGAGGAATGAATTGTATTCCGAAATATCATCGGACTTTGGATAGCTAAACTACAACAGGTATTTAGTCCATTTTTTATATTATAGTGCATTGTTGTACCATTCAAAACTTTTATTTTATATATATATATATATATATATATATATTCGTAAAGTTCATACGCCAACAGTATGTGTCAGTTTTATAAAGGACGATGTTACTGTTGTGAGCCCCAGGAAAACATCTTTTCCAGCTGACCATCGACACACAGTCTGTGTCCATATAGCATTTGCGAGGCCATCACTCCCATCTCTAGCCTTACGTGATCTCACGTATATAGTATTTAGTATTTAGTATTTGCATTTATAGTATTTCTGAGTGGATAGAGCTTTCGTCGCTAAGGACATGGACATAGAGACGTTCACATACACAAACATACATATACAAATACACTGAACCGCAAAAGAAACGCGAGACGTGTGTGATTGTGAAATATGTTTTAATTTCATTATGTCGGAGATAAATTTTGATAAATCTGATAAAGTCAGTTTCTTGGATGCACTTTGACCACAGTCTATGGGTCGTTGTTATGTGTTCTCGTAGTAGGCGGATCGAGATTGTAGGGCGTGACATGTTCGATACCATGTATGCCCTCACTGGATGTTCAAACGGCCGTACACCGTCGGTACATGGAATGCATCAGGTGGTTCACAAAAGCCATTGGCACCTGTTCCTACGCCCTGAAGGAAGCTGCCTCCAGTTCTACACGAGTTGTCGGCCTTGGAACCATCTGGTTCAGCCATCTCTGAATTTCATCCCACAGATGTTCAATTGGGTTCAAATCTGAGCTGATTTGTGCATGGTTCTGTTGTTGTGCTAACGCAGGAAGTACATGGTGACCCTGGCCGTGTGGGAGGGACCATTGTCCTGCTGGAACACGTGGCTATGGTGATGCGCGAAAAAGGGCACGATGTGAAGTCTTAGGACCTGGTCAACGTAGTGCTGCGCTGATGCCATTCCCTCTGCCTGCACCAACATTTTGGAACACATGGGGCCCAATTCTCTGATTCAGGCCTATAACACCCCAAACTATGATGCTTTGGCCACCCCACACGTCTCGCTTCATGACATGCGTCTCTGTATCGTTCACCCCTCCTACGCCATACCCTCATTCTGCCATCCGAGGTGGAAACGCTGATGGGTCGCTGTCCATTGTCAATGGTCTCGCGAGCTGTCACGCTGGCCGGTCTGAAGCGATCACGGAGGTGTTGCAGGTGGATGAAGCGGTCCTGCCTGGGCGTGGTCAGCCGGGGGCGCCCTCTACGGACACGGTCTGCAGTGCTGTTGGTGTTGTTGTATCGCTGTTGTAGACGATAGATGGTGCTGACATGGACATTGTAAGCTTTCGCAACAACCAGAGAACACTGCCCTGCTTGCAATAAGCCGATAGCTTGTTCTCTCTGCACTGCTGACAATTGGGTCATACCTGATACGTTCAAATTACGAATGACATTTGGCGACTAGTTACTTTTGAAGTCTTCTTTGAGCAGTTGTCAGTTTATCTGGAAAGAAACAATGCAGTTATTAATAAGATGAGTTGAATTAATGCATGCAAGATTTCGCAGCTTTAGCACCACTCCTTTATTACCAATCTATGAACTTTCCAGAGCAGCCTCGTCTGTACGTATGTGTGTATATATATATATATATATATATATATATATATATATATATATAGGCGTAGGAGTGGCTGTGTGGTAAGTAGCTTGCTTACCAACCACATGGTTCCGGGTTCAGTCCCACTGCGTGGCATCTTGGGCAAGTGTCTTCTACTATAGCCTCGGGCCGACCAAAGCCTTGTGAGTGGATTTGGTAGATGGAAACTGAAAGAAGCCCGTCGTATATATGTATATATATATATATATGTATGTGTGTATGTGTTTGTGTGTCTGTGTTTGTCCCCCCCAACATCGCTTGACAACCGATGCTGGTGTGTTTACGTCCCCGTAACTTAGCGGTTCGGCAAAAGAAACCGATAGAATAAGTACTAGGCTTCCAAAGAATAAGTCCTGGGGTCGAGTAGCTCGACTAAAGGCGGTGATCCAGCATGGCCGCAGTCAAAAGACTGAAACAAGTAAAAGAGTAAAAGAGTAAAAGAGTATATATATATATATATATATATGTGTGTATATATATGCACATATACATGCATATATGTACATATTTATATGTGTATATATATATATGCATATATCGGTACAGGACGTAATAGAACGTAAACTTGAAATACGAAAATAGGGAAAAATAACTTTTTTTACGAACAACGAAAGTAACAAATGGAAAACAAGACAAGCAACGAAAAGAACGACCCTTCATCAGTTGTCGGCTGGTTTTGTACTCCGGATTTCGAGCAATTCACGACAAGATACGTCTTCGGCTAAACAGTTGGTCCCACAAAGCAAATTGAATAAAATTTTGGATTTTGAGGACAGTGAAAACAGAGAGAAAGGGCTGCTCGGCCTTAACGAGGTGAGGTGGTGAACATTGGAAGAACAAGCTTTGACTGGAGACAGACAAGAATGCGTCTGATCTCTGCCACTGATCGGAAGGAAAGAGAGAAACTCAAGTTAGGAAAAGAAAGATGGCGGCTGGTCACGTGCGAGCAACGAGAGAGCAAAGGAGGAAGAGTAAGGGAGAGAGAGGGACAGACAGATATATATATATATATATATATATATATATATATATATATATATATATATATATATATATATATATATATATATATATATATAAAGGGTAAAAACCCATTCGGTGACGAATGACCATGAGATTGCACCTAGAAAGTTCCCCTCCGAGGCACAAATCTGGGCAAGGTTGTTTGTAGAAGACCAGCAGTCACCCATGCATACAGGTCTCCCCTCTCCACGCCACCGATGTTGTTCAAGGAAAAGGCAAATACTGACACAGCTTGGTACCAGTGACGTCGCAACTCATTTCTGCAACTGGACCAACGTGAAATAAAGAACACAACACACAGCTAGGTCCAAGAATCGAACTGACAGCCCTATGACTGTAAGCTCGATGCCCTAACAACTGAGCTATGCAAACATATGTTGTAAGCCGAAAACGTCCGTTACTCCGAGCCTTACTTTTCCGTGTGAACAAGATGGTAAGGAGAAAAGAGAAAATTTAATTGGAAGCAGTAGAACTAAGGAGTACTTTAGCAAGCTTTTATTGAATAATATTGACATGAAAGGATCTTATTAGTTGGGCACAGAACTATTCTATACAGAGTAAAATTTAAAATATAAAAAGAGTACAGATGTAGGAGAAAGGGTATGAGATATGTCAGTTGAGGAGCGGAAGAAAAAAGACGAAAGGGGAAGATAATACAGGAAAAAGGATTAGTGTGGGTACGCGTAATGAAAACACTGAAAGATAGGATAAAAACTTGCATAAATAAGCTTTTATAAATGATGTTGTTTAGATATACGAATGTGAAGGAAAATGCGAGTGAAAAGAAAGTAAGAGAAAGGCAAATGAAATTAGATTAAAAGGGCTTTTAGCAAGCGTAGAGGGAAGGAAAATATTTTTTTTAATATTTTTTTTAACCTTGATTGCTCAAGGGAATCAAGGAATTTTTCATAACGTATTTGCTGGAACTTAGTAATTCTGTTATTTAATGCAAGTGAATCTAGAACTAAAATTTAAAATTTCTGATTGAAACAGCATAAAATATGTTTGAACAATCCAGCTGACGGATGGTACATATTCTAAAATACTCCATTCTCTTCTGAACGCGATCAGATTAGATTCTTTCAAACATATCAAAAATTGTTTCTCTGTGTGGTTGAAGAATTATATAGTAATGGAGAGGCACAATGGGTAATATTTACTGCGTTTTTGACGCTGAGAAAAAACTATTTTTTACAAATGTTCACTACCTTACGAAAACTATATCAGCTAAGTGAACGACCTTCTCTAAATGCATATAACATATTCAGAACACTCTTCCAGAAAATCATCTTCGTTCTGCTTGAGTATACAACAGACAAATTTAACTGGGATAAAATGAGTAAGACAAAGTAAAGTAAATCTGACTTTTCAACTCTCCGGAATTATATTTGATTAAAGACTCATGCATATCAATATTCATCCTTAGACCACAGAAAGATCAGAATTGCAACAAAAATTTTAATATCTAGGTCAAATAAAAGGGGATTATGGAAAAGTGGTGCATGATATGAAATTAACGAAGCTCGACTAAATCTGTAAACTCAACATAAAATATTTTCTAAAGATTCTTCGCGATCTGCTGGAGTGGCTTGCAGTAACAGAGAAAAAAAATTATTAAAATTAGTCATTTCTCATTTTACCTCAATTTAGACACCATTTTTTGAAAATTGAAAATTATCAAATTAGACATTAGTGCGAGAAAAAGTTGACTTGGAATCCAACAGAAAAAATATTGATTGTTAAACATCAAACACTATCCAGATATTCCATTATCAATCTCAATTACAATCGGTTGAAAGTTGAGAGAAAATTTCTTGTCTCCTGACTATGTTTCAAACTCACAACTTCAACAACAACAGCTACAACTATGTACATCAATTTTCATTCTCAAAGATGATGCAACAGTACAAAATAATGATGCAATACTTGCAATGATAATGAAAATAACGGGAAATCAAAAATTACTCTTTTCCCCACTTACCCATTTTGCTTCCCATCCTTTTATTGCTGCTATTTTAGTGAAAGCGTATCTTTAATTGGTTTTCAATCATTTCGGGATAAGATTTCAATATAGTGCTACACCTTTGTACAATATGCCCATGCAATGTTCATACAATAAACATATTCGAAGGCAATTCCCATTGAATGGACGCTAGCTATCTGGAGCAATTACATATAGCAGAGATCACATGATTGTTGTTCTTGAGGGGGGGGTTTTTTGGTTGTTTTTTAAGTAAGCAAAATTTCCTTTCATTTGAAAAATATTTCAAAATATAAGATGGCGTCGAGATTGACAACCAAAAGTTTTGGGGTACCAAGAAAAACATCTCTGTAAAAGGCAGTATCAAACACTTAAGCCAAGCAACAAGCCAACAATCAGAACATCAACCATAGCAACAGCAACACCAGACAGGAGAGCAGACATCAAAACAGTAACAATCACAATAACATCAACAACAATAAGAGACAAACCAACAATCGCAACACTAAGAACAGAAACCACAACAGTCACAGTAACAGCAAGAGACACACCGGAAGATCCACAAAAATAGCAGAGAGAAACCTCGGCTGCACAGTGATGGCGTTTATGAACAAATTTTCACTACGAGTGAGGGTTTTGGTGTGTTCGCCATTTCCAAAATTCTATACGATTAGGTTCTGGTTAGAACTATACTAGAAATGTATCACATTTTCAGAAAGCGTTTCTCACACTATGTAGGAAACTTCAAAACTTTTCTGGACAAAACATTCTGAGAGTCCGTACGAAACCTACGAAACTTGTACTGAAATTAGACTGCATAAATCTGCGTAATCTGGCGTCGGCTTGTTAGTGGGGCACTTTAACAAAGTCGGGTTACTACAGCTGAATGCAGCAGTCATTAACGAAACCAAGATTTCTGAAACTGAATCACTTGTCCTACGAAGTTTCTGCCTTCCTCAGTAGACCTGGATCAGGTTTTGTAGCGGTACTGTTTCGGAAAGGCCTATACATAAAGGTGTGTACAGTTTTCCTAAACCCTATCAATAGACTGGCAGTTTTGGACGTGCAGCGAAGGTGACAGTCTGAAGACGAGTGATTACTTGCGCTCTGTCAAGAGCCAGTGACTTTCCTATGAACAACAACGAAAGGAAGGCTAGATCACAACAATGAAGAACGG
Source organism: Octopus bimaculoides (assembly GCF_046866305.1). Classification (NCBI taxonomy): domain Eukaryota; kingdom Metazoa; phylum Mollusca; class Cephalopoda; order Octopoda; family Octopodidae; genus Octopus; species Octopus bimaculoides. Next base: position 23,930,894 of record NC_142943.1, read on the forward strand.
AATCCCTTCAATGTTCAGATCAAATGACCACCTCTTAGAACTGCTTAGTATCGAGCGCTCGGTTCATTTAGGTCGCCTTTTACCCCATCACGTGTATGTTTTAGCTTTTGAGTGTTTGCTGCTGAAGATGGTGATTTCGAAGGTTATTGCGCTCAAACTGAGTCGCGAGAGAGCCGTGACGACGTCACTTCATGGTACAGGCCACATCGGTTATATAGGCAGTAGACACTAGACTGACAGAGTAGATCAACCGGAACAAATCGGTGAGCTTGTAACTCGGCACTTGGAGGTAAATCCTTGTTATCCAACAATTTCTGTCGCTGAATTGAGGGCCTGATGAAAGTGCTTGGACCAATTGGATAGAGATGGCGAAGAGGTTGCAGTTACAGTAGTCATTTTCATTTAGAAATTAGACATTATCGCTGAAAGTTGGAGTAGGAAGTAGTTATATATATATATATATATATATATATATATATATACCAGAGTAAGCACATAAATGTGAAAGAAGGTGGAAAAAATAGTACTCGAATATCAATGGTATTAATAAAGTATATATATATATATATGTGTGTGTGTGTGTGTATTCTTTTATTCTTTTATTTGTTTCAGTCATTTGAGTGTGGCCATACTGGGGCATCGCCTTTTAGTCGAAGAAATCGACTTCTGGAATTATTCTTTGTAAGCCTCGTGCTTATTCTATCGATATCTTTTGCCGAACCGCTAGTTTACGGGGATGTAAACACACCAACATCGATTGTCAAGCCATGATGGCGGGGGCAAACAGATAAACACACACACATAAATGCATACATATATATATATATATATACAACGGGCTTCTTTCAGTTTCCCTCTACCAAATACACTCACAAGGCTTTAGTCGGCTGTGGGATGAACTCAGGACCATGTGGTTGAGAAACAAGCTTCTTACCACACAGCCATGTCTGTATATATATGTGTGTGTGTGTGTGTGTGTGTGTGTTTGTGTGTGTGTGTGTGTGTGTGTGTGTGCGTGTGCGTGCGTGTGTGTGTGCGTGTGTGCGTGTGTGTGCGCGCGTGTGTGTGTATATGTATGTATGTATGTATGTATATATATATATATATATATATATACATATATATATATATATATATATATATATGTATGTATGTATGTATGTATGTATACGTACAGTTTGGTCCCTTATATGTAAGTTTATATCTAAATTTTGTACGACTCTATTATTCTTTCTATTCTTTCATTCTTTCATTCTTTCTATCAGCCCTTTCACACTTCGTTCATTCCACTCTTCGTTCTTTCGTTCCCCCTCTCTCACATTTCCTGACCTTCTCTTCATGCTCACTTTCCTTCCTCGTTCACTTTACTGTGTCTCTTTCATTTTTCTCGCCCCTCCTTAATTCTTTTTTCCCTCTGTCTCTACCTCTCTCTCTCTCTTCTCTTCCCACGTGACCGGTGTTCGGCCAGGCCTGACCTTTTTTTCTTGGTTCGATTACCATCCGTGCAACATCTATATTCCTCCCTGTGCCTGTTAAACCTTATGTCCCTGCCGTAAGGCTTTACTTCCACACACGCCAGCTTAATTTAATTCGTCCTTAGTCGAAAGACACCTGTTGTTATGTCCTGTTAATTGCATTTGTATTTGTGTAACAATTATCTGTTTTTTCCGTCCTTGTTTTCGTATACATTCGCTGCTTTCTTCCAAGGAATCTAATGCTCTTACCTTATTTTTTCCTTGGAGCTGGCCAGATTGGAGCAGTCTCGAGTATAACCAGCTGAAATTGCAAAGATGATCTGGAACTCGACTGAGGATGGAAAACTCCAAATGACACGTCCTTGTTTTCCTTGTATCATCTGTCTGGATGTTTTGTTGTCTTTTTTTGTATCACCGAACTATCTGGATGTTTTGCGTTCTTGTCCCATTTTTGTATTATGTGTGTGTGTGTGTGTGTGTGTGTGTGTGTGTGTGTGTGTGTGTGTGTGTGTGTACACTGAAATATATTTTGCTATATCTTTTCAGTGCTCAGTGTGATAGGACGAAATAGTGATTTCGTCCTTCTACTATGTTCAATGTCTTGGACCATTGTAACCAATAGAATTCATTATGATTATTGATGTTGTTAATATTGTCACTGGCATTATCATCGTCATTATCAATATTTATAAGCAAGATCATTTGCTTAATGATCTCATGTAGCTAAACGACAGATATCGGCAAGACTCTGTCTTTCATAAGCTACAGCAACACCAGTCCCACGCGCTCGACCTGTCAAGGTAGTTTCTTCTCCTCTCTTCTGCATGTACTGATTCCTGGGCCATCACTACGGATACTAGAGATTTGAGGAGCATCCTGCGTGAACACGCATGTGGAAGAGCTGTGTCAAGGAAGTACAAAGCTATAAAAGGAGCAAAACTTGATTAGGAAAAGTCGTTGGGCCTGCGGCTGAGCTTTACCACTTGTCCTTGTTGCTTTCAGACTGTTTTTTTTTTATTTTGTCGCTATGTCAACGACATCGCCAGACCATTTTATAAGGAGTCTTCTTTCACAATTTCTGCTACACCTTTTGTTTACATTATCACTCTCTTGTGTTGCTTCGCTGGACATTATCATTATTGTTGTTGTTGTTGTTGTTACTGCGGGCCTTGTGCCTTTAGTAGAAGGGATTATTATTATTATTATTATTATTATTATTATTATTATTATTATTATTATTATTTTGGGGAGATGGCAAAATCGTTAGCAAGCCGGGGGAAATGCTTAGCGGATCGATATTGCAGTCGATGTAATCGATTTTCCCCTCCACCAAAATTTCATATCTTGTGCCTTTAGTAGAAATGATTGTTGTTGTTGTTGTTGTTGTTGTTGTTGTTGTTGTTGTTGTTTACAAAATAAGTACAAGGCCAGAAATTTTTGAAGAAGGTGGGTTAGTGGATTACATCGACACTAATACTTGACAGGTACTTAATTTTAGAGACTCGAAAGGAGGAAAAGCAATGTTGATTTCGGGAGGATTTCAAGTCAGAATGTAAAGCCGTCGGAACAAATGCCGCAACGCGTTTGAACAGATGGATGATATCGTTCTTTTAATAAAGTCTCCAAATAAAGTCACTGAAGGTATCGCAATGATCCAAGATCATTCCGACCACCAAGGGTACATGTCTTCTCCCAACTGTTGTTCTTCGATCTATTGGCACATGTTTAGGGTGATTCAATTCACTCTATTTTCTGTACATCATCAACTAGAGGAGAGCAGTTCCCTCTTCACCTTCATTTTCTTTTTTCAAATGAAACTTTAAAAAGTCGATGAGTAATTATTTGTCTTCAATCCTTTCTGCTTCTTTCACCATAGCCTCAGAACAGAGGAAAGCTGTGTGGCTAGTTCTATTAAAAAAGAGTGGTGGGGCGATCTTCACGATAGACTTGGCCGATAGTCGGGCCTATCATACATATCAACACAACTCCATTAGTCCGCAATGTGCTCAAACACTACATACGTTTGTGCTCCAACAGTATTTTCGGATTTTAGCGGTTGAATAAGTTTTGCTAGCAGTGTCTCAATTCCAATGTATTAATCTCATAAACAGCAGCTTTCAATGTTACTTCTACTTCTCTTATAGCATTGAATAAATAGCCACTCCTAATATCGGTTGCGTAACTCAGATTTTCTCAGTTCTCACACCACGTCCAGATACTTTTAATTTCTTTTGCACCAGCTCTTCTATCATACAGAAACATCGATTACCTTAGTTTCTTTTGTCCTTTATTATGGTCATATATCCAGCATAGTCTTACAATAATCATTTTCGATACCAGATTCTGAGAAGTTATGATACTGTTTAACATCTACTTTGAATTCAAATTTCCTACAAAATTCTGTTTATTTTTTTTCTCTACTCCATCGTGTCTTCGTTTGTAATGTTTATTGTGCCATCTTGTTAGACTCACACACTACAGATATTTATTTGTGAGTGATGGTAGTAACTGTGTAAGTGTTGGTCGCTGTAGTGAAGATGTTAATACTTGTAAAGCTATTGAAGAGTCGGACATTCTAATAGCTCACCCGTTTTTGTATTTTCCGTCACTAACATATGGTATCTTTTTATGAGCATATTCCGGATAAGATTTTTATGTCAAATTAGTTTCCTTTCTGGCTTATTCATAACATTGACTTTTATTTGTGCCCATTAGAAACAAGCTGTTTTACTTCAACTGAATAAAAATTAATTTGTCTATATATTTTCAGATTCGCTTGATACTACCCACTACGGAGGATGCTTCCCAAGAACAGGCAAAGTCGTTGTTCGAAACAAAGGCACCATAACCCTGGACCAGTTAAAAGTTGGTGACAGTGTTTTATCGGTCGACCTTCAAGGCGAGTTAACTTACAGTGAAGTGATAGCATTTTTGGACACCAATAAAGATTCTAGTGGCTACTTTCACCGAATTGAAACAGAGAACGGCCATACAATTCGACTGACCGGAAAGCACTTAATTTATTCCTCTTACACAAATCGAACACGGTTTGACCTGAATGACAATGATTCTGAGTTCGAAGCTACATATGCTGACCAGGTCCAGATTGGAGATTATGTTATGACAACGGACAGAACGGCGGGATTGTTTGCTTCCCGGGTAAAGAAAATAGCAGCTGTCTCAGAGAAAGGTGTTGTGGCACCGCTTACAAAATCTGGTAACATCATCGTCGATGGCGTTGTCGTCTCTTGCTATGCGTTCATAAACAGCGATTACATTGCGCATGCGTCGTTTTTCTTCTTACGAGGACTCCACCAGGTAACGAGTCACATCCCTTTTGTATCCTGGGCTGAAAGTCCATTGGCCTCATATGCCATCGATGGCATTCATTGGTATGCAAAACTTTTATACAAGATCGCTCCTCTATTCCTGGATAGAACATTATTATACATGAATGATTAATAATTATAAGATATATTTTAAAAAAGTATCGAAGCGAGAGAGAAAACTTTATTATTTTTATTATTGTTTTTATTATTATTATTATTATTATTATTATTATTATTATTATTATTATTATTGTCATTATTATTATTATTATTACTATTATTATTATTATTATTATTATTATTATTATTATTATTATTATTATTATTATTATTATTATTATTGTTATTGTTGTTGTTATTATTATTATTATTATTATTATTATTATTATTATTATTATTATTATTATTATTATTATTATTATTATTATTATTATTTACATTGAAATGTAATGAATGAGATGAAATGTAAAAATAACAATGAAATATGCCAAAAATTTCAACGCTGCAAGAGAGGGCTAAAGATCAGATAGTAAGACACCGGAAAACGACAGAAAGGAAAGGACTAAATGATATAAATGATGAAAGACTGTTCAAAATATCTTAATGTTTATTTTAATTCCTTTGTTTTATATATCTGACTGATTCCTTAATTTTACATCCTAGCAGAAATTTTTGTTTCCTTTGGATCTTTGACTATTCACTTTTTGTTTTAATTCATGCCTAAAACTCACAAAATAAACGTACATACAGAGGGATACGATACATGTACATACTTAAGTACATTTATAAATAGTTACGTATTTACATAAATGCATACTTGTATGCATACATATGTCAATATATGCATATTTACATACATACGTCCATACATGCATATATCTAACACATAAACACACTTCTTTCATTTACTTTCTGCATTGGTGTAGCTTTAATTTTGCTAAAGCAAAGACATTTTTCAAGAGAAAATTCTGTGGGAATTGCATCGATATTTGGACTACAATAGCTGATAAACACAAGAACAAAGCCGTCCTACAAGTAACAGCAACAACAAGAACAAAAGCTTCGCCAATGCTAACAAAAAAAAAAAGACAGCCTAAACATTCAAACTTAGACGTGTTTCTAATTCACCAAATTAATGTCTGTGAAGCAAGAAAGATTTGTGTTGAAATAGAAGAGTCATTTTAAGCTAAAAATATCCTTCAATCAAAGAATATTGAAATATATAACGAGAAAATGAAAAAAAAAAAAAAGAAAAACCATTTTGCTTATTGTTATGAAAAAAACTTTGATCTTATTCGCCTTTTATTCATCCATACATAAAAATATACACATACAAATATATCCAAGTTTATGCGTGTATGTGTGTGTGTGTGTGTGTGTGTGTGTGTGTGTGTGTGTAGTTGTTTACATGAGCGGGAGAAATGGAATTCAATACATAAAGTAGAGTGCTTAGTTTACTACATCTGATAGGTTACATCAGTGACTCAAAACATTGGCAAAAACCTGTAAGCACTTAATCACTGGTGTAGCTTCACAACAGTAATTAAAAAATTCATTAAAAAGATGTGTGCGTCTGTGTGTGTGTGTAAATATATATATGCATGTATGTGTGTGAGTGTATGTAACAAGACTGCCTGCAAAATAGAGAAAGTATAAACATAGTAAGGTGTGTATAGACTTAGAAAGAGTTGCACAGAGAAACAATGGCTATGCAGAGACACAGTGTGGTTATACAAATAGTATAGACAAGGAGATTGAAAGTCAAAAAATCTGCAATGTATACATAGACAATAATAGAAGCAGACACTCAACATGAAGTGTATGTAGTAAAAGCAATGCGGTTGAAAGTTAAGAAGTTAGTTTTGTAATCAGGAGGCTCAAGTTCGATTCTACTGCGTGACAGTTTGGAAAAGTTTCATTTTCAATAGCCTCGGGTCGATTCATATCTTGTGAATGAATTTGTATAAAGAGTTAGATGCTCATCGGGTGGATTGTACTTGCATTTCAAATATCTGGCCTTGTCATACTTGCCATGTTGATTCCGCTTAAGAATTACATCAAAGCTACACATGTTTGCTGTATACTTGTCCACTTACATGCTGATTCAATGAGCCTGGCGTTTCAGTTGATGTATCAGCTGTAAACTCCTGGGCAGGGTTCCTAACCAAGATCTGTATATTTTGTGACTATGTTGAGATCTATTCAAAGACTGAAGTGTATGTGTGTATATATATATATGTGTGTGTGTGCGTGTGTGTGTGTCTTCTCCGCGCTATTCCTGAGATGGTCGTGGAGGCAGAGTCCTCAGGCACTGCCTCCATAGGGTCCTTTCAGAAGCAACTGTCACTACACTTCCCTGCTAGATTCCGAAGCATGACCAACTGAAACTATGGATATCGGTCAAATATCTCGTTCTTCGTCTCCCCTTCGGCCTCGTGTAACCTTCTACATATATATATACATGTGTGTAGAGAGAGAGAGAGAGAGAGAGAGAGAGACAGACAGACAGACAGACAGACAGACAGACAGACAGACAGACAGACAGGCAGACAGGCAGACAGACAGAGACAGACAGACAGACAGACAGACAGACAGACAGAGAGGTGGGGTTCAGACATCAAAGAGAATTTAAATCCAAAATAAATGAGCCAGGAGGGGGTAAATGAGAAGAAAAAAAGAAACAAAGAAACAAATAAAGGGAACACGAAATAATACTGGATGAAAGCAACGAAGAAGGGCACAAATGAAAAAGAAGGT